>NW_015505756.1:366493-368995 GCF_001515645.1 Sinocyclocheilus grahami
TCACACACACACACACACACACACACACTCACAGTTAATAAAGAAATGTTACATGCTGGCCGGTTGAGCCGCTGTCAGTCAGGAACTGAGGGAAACTGGAGAAGAGCAGAGATAAGACAGACTCCTTCAACACGCTAAAGACAAGACGCGCATGCAGCATGTCAAACACCATATCCTCACACGTGATAAACTCTAAGCCTAGGATGGCTTGAGGGTGAGTAAATCATGGGGTAATTTTCACTTTTGGTGAACTATCCCTTTAATGCTTGCGGATGAAACAGCTCAACACGAGAGCCGACGCAAACGCAAACGCAATGACATCTGAAATAAAACGTCATCATGTTTTAAAGAATAGTGGCTTGATTAAGCGGTGGAAATATCGGATGATCAGCACAGAACGGAAACAAAACTCATTTTACAGGTGTAGTGTACAAACTCTACCACATAGGGATGTTTTAGATAACTAAAATAATTCACATGCTCACATTTCTTGAAAATATTTGTTTTTATATTATATTATATTATATTATAGGCCTAATAACTAATTGACCTCAAAAAGGGAATTCATGAGAAATAACTGCTTACTTTTTTTATATATTATATTATATTTTTATAAAGAATTTAACTGTTCTGTGTGAGATTTTTTTAAATAGAATTTCTTAAGTATCACACCACTGTTTTCTCAGGTGACCTAAAATGTGCATCACTTAGTTACATCAAGGGTCAAACCAAATATAAATAGCACATTAAAGTTAAAAGTTACACTTTTTTGTACAGCTCTGATATAAAGAATGTTTTTGCTCAGCTGGCTGAAATATGCGCCCAATAGAGAAAAGTTTTGCTCAGCAAGAAAAACAACTAGAGGGAACATTGCACTAGAGGCTGCACTCTTTCTGCTCTCGTAAAAGTAGTTACTAGTGTTACATGCAGAACTCGACACTTGCATTTAATATCCATCTTGTTTGAAAATATATAAATATATCTTATAAAGTCACTATACCGCCCATCCCATGTGTGCCGGTCACTACAGTTTCAGCCAGTAGAAAATATATATATAGCTGGTAAATTTCTCAAGTCACTGGCCAATGGCAGATGTGACAATGTTTTTTAGACTTTAATACGTTAAATCTCTCCCATCACAAATAAAAAAAACACTCACACAGTAAAGAAGTACGATCAATTCAACAGGTAAGAAATATAACAAAGTCATTTTTGGATGTCCAGTATATAATTTAAAAAAAAAAAATTTAATTAGAAGGCAGAAAGTTTTAAAAGTTGTAAATGTTTGACAGTTTTCAGTCTGAGATAGTTTGAAAGATTAAAGTCTGAATGTTGTTATTATGATTAGCAAGTTACTAGCATGTATCTAGCATGATTAGCCTGTTACTAGCATTTTGTTACCATGATTAGCAAGTTACTAGCATGTATCTAGCATGATTAGCCTGTTACTAGCATGTTGTTACCATGATTAGCAAGTTACTAGCATGTATCTAGCATGATTAGCCTGTTACTAGCATGTTGTTACCATGATTACCAAGTTACTAGCATGTATTTAGCATGATTAGCATGTTGTTAATATGATAAGCAAGTTACTAGCATTATTCTATTCTGATTAGCATGTTACTATCATGTTGTTAGCATGACTAGCCAGTTGTTAGCATGTTTGTAGCATGATTAGCAAGTTACAGTGGAAACCCAGTTTGCTCTGAACTCACTCAGCAGGTGCGTCCTCTGTTTTAATCGTGCCGAGCGCATCAGATTCCTGCAGAACACCGCTGTTCACGCCAGCTAAACAAAACTCAGGATTTAAACTTAGTTTTGACCTCTGACCTCTTCACAGCACACATGTGACCCTGAGCTCCTCACACACACACACACACACTCACACATACGCACACACTCTCACTCTCACACACACGCACACACACACGAGCAGTGTGTGAGGGGAAAATGTGGTTTACACATCATAAAATAAACCCAGACAGAGTGACCAGGTCAGAAAACCACCATAAACCGGTTTACTCTGTGATACTGATCATATATCCTGCTTAATAACAGAGCACTTCAATAAACAAACATGAAATATTGATTAAAATGGTAAAATGCCTATACAAGCAGACAGAGGGTGTGTGTCGTGATGACTGTCACTGATCAATGATATATTTATCTGCATCTGTTTCTGCTGAATCTGTTATTCTCCAGTTGGTCTGATGGATGAGTATTTCTAAAGAGTTAAAGATTGCTGCATGCAATGACAGTTTCTGCTTCAAGTCCTCGACAACTAGGACAAGAAATCCAGCCTGAATACATCAACCTTCAAGGACATCAGAGAGTGCATGCGTGTGTGTGTGTGCGCGCGTATGTGTGAGTGTGTGTGCTTGTGTGTGTGTGCGTATGTGTGTGTGCGTGCGTGTGTGTCTCTCTCTCGGTGTGTGTGTGTGTGCGTGTGTGTGTGTGCTTGTGTGTGTGTGCGTGTGTGTCTCTGTGTGTGTGTGTGTGTCT
>NW_015505756.1:370206-388664 GCF_001515645.1 Sinocyclocheilus grahami
CTGGATAAGGCTGTCTGAATGCAGCATGGTAATTAGGAGGCGAGATAAGATCATGGCCGCCAATCTCCAGCTATTCATCCCAAACCTGTCATTTCGGCTCAACACCGAGATGCGTATTCACTAGCTTATAGCTAATAATAATAATAATAATACCAATAAAGTTGTTTCTGAGAGTGTTGTAAGATGTATACATGCATAAAAGGAACCTAATGCAAGGGATGCAAGGCAAGGGATGATGAATGTGTCCATATTGCTCTCTCTCACACATCGATTGGGTATTGAACATATGAAGCTTTTTTAATCCTGGAATAATCAGTACCATCAGCATATTTAATGATCGTATCATAATTTTCTCATTATAATCAGAGCGTGATTTAATATTTTGGTGAAAATTAGATATTCACAGTACTAATTAGTGGAGTAATGAGTCTCTGGTTTGAAAAATTAGATTGATGGAAAAATGTTGAATTTTTAATTTTCATAAAGTAGAGGTTGGGGGAAAAAATCTGTTTTATAAAGTATGACGTGAGATCCATCATTTCAAAGTGCAATATTCTGTGTGTGTGTGTGTGTGTGTGTGTGTGTGTGTGTGTGCTTGTCAGCGTCAGCTCAGGCTGTTTCTGGGTCAGTGTCTCCTCAGTTATCAGCCCAAACCAGGCCAGCTATAGAAAGAGGAGAAGAGCAGGGGGTCAGCGGTGACACGCGTTTACCTGTGACAGGTGAAACAGCCATAACCGATCACTCTAATCATCTGCATTGATGAGCAGCAGCTCCTGAAGAAACACAGCTGCAGCTTATGGACTCAGACTGTAGTAAGAGCCTTTATGGATAATACATATGGACAAGCAGTTAAAACATCAGTCATCACATCAGCCTCAGATTTCATAACGAGTATTTACTGAGTCTGAGCCAAAAACAAAAGCACGACCGCAGAAATGTCATACAAACTAATGGTGCTGCAGATTTTGATAGTTTGCTTATGTGCTGAAAATAGTGACGAGAAATTATGGAAAATGTCTATTCTGTAAAATATCTAACCATGTCTGCAAAATATTTTCATATTTTTTTGCCACCTGAATTATTTATTATTTACAGGTCACTAATATATGAATCTGCTTCATTAGACACTAAAAATATTTTTTGATTATAAAAAGAGTTTTCTTTTCATTATAGTAATGACTAGTTAATTTAATATTTCAATAATTTAATGACACATGTTCACAGATCTCTGGTGTCAGTTAACAGTGACATGCAGGTCAGGAAATTAAATATTATTTAATTAAATATATTTATAAAATAAAATATTTCAGTGTTTTATTTTTAAAATTATTAATTTATTTTAATTTAATTATTTCTTATTTAATTAATTATTATTTATTTTAATTATATACTTTTTTTTTCATTCAATTATTAGCTTTTCATCAACTCTTAAATCCCAGATTTGGAAACCTTGCAATAAATTATTATAACAGAATCTACAAAAATTCAAATGGAAAACAGAATTTGGGAAAAATTAAACAGGCCCTTGCTAACAAACTGTGACAAAAACCAAACCAAATATGAAACCATGTCCAAACTAAGCGGTCAGGAAAGCAACAGGCGTGCCGGTCACACCATTAAACCCAATGAAGCTCTGAGTCCTTCATAACAGGCTGGAGTCCAGCGGCGCTGCATGGAAAAGCTCTGTGGAACGGGAAAGGCTTGTTTTGTCTATTTCAGGCCGTTGTGACCGCAGCAGTACATCACACACATCTGACATCATTTGGGAAAAAGATTGGGCTTTTATTTTTGAGAGCATCCACCGGCTCAGAGTCTGACTGTGTGTGTGAGAATATAAATCAACAAGAAATAAAACATTTAATACAAACTCCAGCTCATAACATAATCCTGAATCCTGATTATGTCAAATGTTTTAATGACTGACGGCCACGACTGGCACACTTCATACGGCCCTTGATTTCTGCCATGCCCAAAACACAGAAGGAATACTGCAAAAAAATTGGAAGAATAAATCAAAAGACGTGCTGTACACGTAAATTGTGAATACTGTCTGTGAATATTAAAGCGCAAAAAGACTGCTATTAAAATATGAAGTCTGCACGTTTATAATTATAATAATACAGTTCATTAAAAAAAATGTTTAATTGATATTGCACAATTTTTGTATACGTTTTAATTTAAACAGTAAACCTGTTGCACAGCACTGTTTGCCAATAAATGAAATGAATTGTTCAAATGTAACATGACTACACTTGTTTTATGCATTCATTTGATTTATTCAAAGCGACTTATATTACACTCAAAGTAAACTTCTTATCAGTTCATGCATTTCCTGGGAATCAAACCCTAGCAACAACGGAGCAACAACCCTGAAATTCCTAGCAACAACCTCAAACTCCCTAACAACAACCCAGAACTCCCTAGCAACACCTGAGCAACAACCCTGATCTTCTTTGCAACAACCAATCAACAACCTCAAACTCCCGAGCAAAACCCAGAACCCCCTAGCAACAACCCTGAACTCCCTAGCAACAACCTCTAACTCCCAAGCAACAACCCAGAACCCCCTAACAACAACACAGAACCCCTTAGCAACAACCCTGATCTTCTTAGCAACAACCAAGCAACAACCTCAAACTCCCGAGCAACAACCCAGAACCCCCTAACAACAACACAGAACCCCCTAGCAACAACCCTGATCTTCTTAGCAACAACCAATCAACAACCTCAAACTCCCTAACAACAACCCAGAACCCACTAGCAATACCTGATCAACAACCATGAGCTCCCTAGCAACATTCGAGTAGGGATGTAACGATTTGACGATAAATCATGATAAAATTCCCCACCATTTCATCTTTTAATTATCATTAAAACCGTATTAGATTACCGCGATTTGAACAACTCGAGATAAATAAATACTGTCCAGCATAAAGCAGTTTTCAGTAACAGTCTCACGTGCGCACAGCAGCAGAGTAGTGTAGTTTTGAGAGAAAACAGGGCGGAAAAGCTGGGAGGTTTTAAAAGGGTGCTAAGGGAATTATACAAATGAATATATTATATGAATGTACCTCTGAAGGTTCTGACTGTCTTCAGAAACGATTCGATGGCATTGTGTTTTCATCTTCGCTCCATGTAAAACCTAAAGGAAGTGTTCTTAATCGCAATACTGCTTTGTGCACGGAGGTTACGGGAAACAGCTGTAATTCAGTTCTTCCATCAGCGCCACCTGCTGTCAGCGAGTGGACTTATATTTACATTCAGTCTGTGAGCACTTTCTGTCTGGCCAAAAACGGGCCGAATTTGCACGCCCTGCTGTACATTTTGACCGGTTGATGAAAAACAAGCTTATGTGGATTCTACACACTTAAACAATTCAGATAAGTTTTCTAGAATTATTTATGGAGCAGATAAAATACATAATCATTTATTAATCAATTATCATTTTGACATATCTTTTCTTTATTTAAAGGCTGAAATGTGAGGTTAACCTTTTTATTAAACTTTTCCAAAGCTTTATTTGAACATTTACATTAGATATCTGAACATGCTATTAAACTGTTGTCAGTCAAGTTGTCATTTAAAATCCGAACATCATTGGTAAATGTTATTGTTTTAGTGATTATGCAAACAAAAGGTCATTTTATTTGTTGTTTGTTGATTTTTAAATATAAAACTTGGTGAAGTGATTTATGTGTCGGTATTTTTTAACATCTCCAGCACATTTTAACAATACCGTGATAATACTGATAGCCGTGATCATTTTGGTCACTATAATCGTGATAAGAAATTTCCATACCGTTACATCCCTACATCCGAGCAACAACCCTGAACTCCCTAGCAACAACCTTAAACGCCTTAGCAACACCCAAACAACAACCCAGAACTCCCTAGCAACACCTGAGCAACAACCATGAACTCCCCAGCAACACCCGAGCAACAACCCAGAACCCCCTAGCAACACCTGAGCAACAACCATGAACTCCCTAGCAACACCTGAGCAACAACCATGAACTCCCTAGCAACACCTGAGCAACAACCATGAACTCCCTAGCAACACCTGAGCAACAACCATGAACTCCCTAGCAACACCCGAGCAACACCCCAGACCCCCTAGCAACAACCTCAAACTCCTTAGCAACACCCAAACAACAACCCAGAACTCCCTAACAACAACCCAGAACCCCCTAGCAACACCTGAGCAACAACCATGAACTCCCCAGCAACACCCGAGCAACAACCCAGAACCCCCTAGCAACAACCGATCAACAACCTCAAACTCCTTAGCAACACCCAAACAACAACCCAGAACTCCCTAGCAACAACCCAGAACCCCCCAGCAACACCTGAGCAACAACCCAGAACTCCCTAGCAACAACCCAGAACCCCCTAGCAACACCAGAGCAACAACCCAACCCTGTGTTAAACTTTATGGATTGTGTAAAAAAATAATAAAACATTTTTTATAATAAAAAACAGAATCCAGAACACAGAATTAAAAATAAATAAAAATTTCAAAGGCCAATAATATTATTTTTAATAAATTATTAAATTGTCATCAATTGATTAGACATCCTGTTTGATTATTTAAATTTAGACCATTCAAATGGAATCCAGAAAACAACAGAAGACAGGTTTTGGGAAAAATAAAAGAGATTTCACAGTCAGGGCTCATCAACACATTTCCACAGCGTCTCCGTCACGCTCCAGCGTTTCCTTCTTGCTGGTCAATTCACAATTCCTGCCAACTCATCGGAGGCCATCAGTCCAAGCTTTACGACGATTATGTGACCTCCAGCCCCACCTCGCCGCAACCACTCTGTTATCTACTCCACCGCTCTTCTAAATGTCAAATTAATTTGAAGACATGCTGGCGATTCTCTCTAGATTCAAAGCTAATTAAAGAACCCGAGCGAGAGCAGTCGGTCTCTCGTCTGCTCCTGAAGCGCAGGATGCTGGGAACTAATCGCTCTTTTTTTGCCTGCTTTTAAAGCTCGTGCTTTTAGAGTAATGATTGCGCTTTCATTAATACTTCACACTGGATGGACGTCTCGGCCCAGCAGGGGAACAAAGCGGTTTCAAGACTAAAGTGGACAAAAAGCAAAAGCTTCAGAAGGCCATAAATGAATAAAAATATGGATGCATGCATGCAAATAACGATGCCAGTGTGCAGCAGCCGCAAACATCATGCACATGCATGCAGAACAACACACTTCCACTGCTGCCGTGCAAACTGCTCTGCTGACTGTCAAACACACACACGCACACACACACACACACACACACACACACACACACACTCCCCCGCCGGAGCCGCCTGGTACAGGAAGGTACAAGTAAAGTCTGCGAGAATGAAGCTCTCAAAATATCTGACAGCAAACCCCATTCAGCTTAACCCGTGGGCAAACAAACAATCCAGCTGCAGAGAGGAGATGCGTAGACGTTACTGTGCGTGCCTAAAGAAGAGCAGATGTGTGAAAGTCGGTTTAACCTCCTGATTGCTAATGAAACTTCAGAAAGCAAAGCCACACACACGAGATCCCGTCTCATCATCAGGATCTTCACACTGACGTGTTTTAACCCTGCACAAAGCAATATCTCACTTCTCATTTTGAGGGTTAACAAAACTTGCCGAGATAGAATGTTACAGTAAACCAACAACCAATCACAAGCTGCTTTAATGCCTTGTTAAAGTCGCAATAAAACTGAAGTAGCGACAGATGTTTGTGATGTATATCCGAGTGTAACAGATCACCGAAAAAAAATTAAATGTTGGGCGGGGCTTGGTTCTGTGCATTGGTTGTTGATTGGATGTTCGGATGTGGGCGTGGCTCTCAAAGTGTGAGCTTGCAGGGGCGGAGTTTAAGAGCATGAAATGATTGGAGAAATCCTGCATACGTCACCAAAGAGAAGCTCATCCAGTTATGATATTCTGATTAAACATTACCAGGTTAAAAAAAATTATATGCATGTAAGAATCCTCCACAATATGATCTATAAAATGCATTTAGAAAATAGACATTTCATGCCGACTTTATCTATTTGCTTTGTAATGCAGGATGAAGAAAATCCAACTTTTTTTGTTAGTCCAACTTTAAGGCTTTAGACTTTAAACTTTAAAGACATTACTGCTAAATAATTAAAGTGCATTTAAACTCGCTTCCTGTAAGACTCGTGCAACCCCACCAACCTGTTCACCATCAACACAAGACACTTTTACACTGGTTTACCACATTTGTGAAGGACTTACAGCATGAAGCAACCTGTTGAACTTGATGAGCTTGTGAAACACCAGCGTGAAGAAAATCATGAACTTAAACCTCATCAGATCTGACTCGCGTGACATATCAGAATTACATAACTAATGACATTCGTCCTCCATGTTTCTACTGCAATATGAGCGTGGTAGTAAAAACGCAGAAGAACTGTTTATATTGAGTAAAGCTGTAGCACTGGCACGTGTCTCACAAATGTTTATGGTTAGACTATAACTACAGTCAGCATGATGCTTGGTTAGTCTGCATTAGAATCAACGCTGACGTTGATTTTTGCACGAAAATGCAGCAGCAGACGGAGACATGCATGCAATCTCTGGAGCGCTTGTGTGTTTTGGCTCGTGTTCACCCAACAACAATGCAAGGAAAAGTCTTCTACAAAGTCACTTTGGCACCAGCAGCTTCCTCACACACACACAGTTACCGGCCCAGCCCGTGAGGTCACTTCCTGTACAGGATGTAAGGCTGTATCTGATTGGCTGAGAGTCTCATTAATAGCTGGCAGAAACGTATGTAAACACACAAACATACACACGGTCTGATGGGTAAAAGTCACAGGAGACTGCGCAACATCAAACACTTCCTACATCAGACTTTGGTCATGACTAACAGCGTTCTGAGACCCTTTTGACACATAAAACTGAAAAGCCTTTTGGGCAATGTTTGCCTGGGGGGAAAAAAACGTGTCTGTTGTGGCTCAGCAAAAAGGAAGATTCATGGACCGCTTGCTCCTCAGACCGAAGTAGAGGTAGTTTATTGCAAATGCAACCAATAATCATCACCAAAATAAGCCTTTTGCAATCACTAAAATTTGTGTTGCATTGCAAAAAACTTTGCTGCAGCAGATGCATTCATGCACCGACACACACACACACACACACACACAGTGTTTTAATCTCTTCCACCCACGTTAAGCTGTAAAGCACGCTGTAAACAGGTCAGTGCCCAGATTAAAGTGACGCTGTAAAGCGGGGTCACTGTTCAACTCAACGTCTGCAGCAAACGCAGCACATGGATTGTGCAGCCGCAGGTGTTTGTGAAAATCCAGAGACGCCGCACCGCTCAGAACACAGCTTTTGATGTCAATCACCGTGTGCGGAGCATATTAATTCATAAAGACGTCGTCTGTTTCACCCAGCCTGTTAATATTACATTTCTGCTGCTGGAATTATTCACACACAAAACACAAACCAAATCAACAACACCAGAGGATCATCGCGGGATCTCGACACTTACGTTTACAGCTAATATCAGAGCGAGAAACAAACTAAAGGCCTGTTCACACCAGGACAGATATTCAGTGTGATAAATAATTTAATTTGAATGAACGGCTGTCAATGTGTCACAAACATATGCGACAGAATTTTACAAAGAGGGGCTGCCAACCAATAGGATTCTCACTTTTGGTCACATGCTCAGAGACACGGCTGTTACATAAAACCACAACTTGGTGGCGCTGTATTTAGTATTTTACTATATCTGGATCTCATCTCTGTACTCATGGTGTTGTTTGATAAACATGTAGGTACGGCTGCACGATTATGACAAAAATCATAATTGTCGATTAGTCTCTTGTAATTGCGATTAATTACGATTATCACAATTGACATTGAATGATGTTTATACCATTGTTTGATGCAACTGCATGCCGTATTTTTATATGAAAATAAGCTGAAAACACTCTAACTGAAAAACCTTTAGTGCTTTTCTATAGTATTAAGCCTCTGATGTTAACTATACACCGGATTGGTTTCTTCTTTAAATTATAAAAAAGTACAAATATGAATGGTATTATAATGTTATACTGAAACTAAGATATCATGTAGAAAGAAAAAACGCTTCTTAAGCGTGCAGAATAACATAAGTTGACTTTGAAGGATTAATTGCCGCTTTGAACAATTACGTAATTGTGGCATCCATAATTGTAATCGCGATTAAAAATTTTATTAATTGTGCAGCCCTACATGTAGGGAATACAAAAAATTGAATTACGTGTTTATAACGTAAATACTGTACGACTATCTTTTCTTCGTTAAAAACGTGAAGTTACATAGCATTTTGCGTACTGGAGTAACCAGCGTATTTCTGATTTTCTAAACGTGTAGACCATCTCCATTTTCTATTTTTACGTATTGTAAATATCGGAAAACTTGGATGAGCATTCGTGTAGGTCTGAACTGCAATTAAAAGTTGCAGTGAAATGGAACAAGCCACCATTTTTTTGTATCGAGACGTACATCTGAGCGCAACGGGTTATCAGAAAAACAAATAGGGCGGGGACTCATTTCTGTCCATCAGTTGTTGATTGGATGTTGAGATGTGGGCGTGGCTTTTAAAACCAGAGGTTTGCGGCTAATTGTAAGAAAGGGGCGGGGTTTAAATGGACAAATGATTGGCAGCCGTCACCAGAGAGAATCTGTCCTGAAATAAAATTACAATATAGCCTTAAAGACCTAAAGCCGTTATCGGTACGAGTTTATTCAGAGGAAAAGGAACTGGAGCTCATGCAAACGATAAACACACTTTGTTCCATTGTTCAGAAATAATAAATCATGAGTGATTTTAGCCGAGCTGAAAAACATCAAACGCACCACAGTTTAGGTCATTTACCCTGGTAAACCCAAGATATTCTTTGCGGTACACTGTACATATCATTAACATGGTAGTTCATATCACACCAAAATACCGCGGTATTCCCACCTCTACTTTGTTTACATTCCACAGATGTTTTATAATGAAACTAAACACAGGATGTGGGTAAAATATCGATAAAAGTAACGAACCGTTTAAGTAACGAACGCTACTGATATAAAAAATACAATTTCAAACACCAGAAACAAGACCACATTAGTATTATTAACAGCACAATTAGTATGAGCAATTAAAGTTAAATAAATATGATGATAACTACGGTACAGTTCGACGCTCCGGCGCGTCCGAACCAAATAACGGTCTTTATTGATTAATCACAGATCGATACTCACACATTCGGACAGCATCACACAGACTGAGACCAACAACTCAAACGAAACACACTCGCACAGAAACAGAAAGTACGCGAGCCGTTTAATGGACACAAGCCTTCGCAAAGGAGCCGGCTGGAACGAGCTCCCTCCCTCTCTCCCGCGCTGTTCTCTCTCCAACGGTTTCCAGGGATTCGCGGGGAAACCAGTTCCAGCGGCAGAATCCGCGGTGACGTGTGCGTGCTACTTACCGCGCGCGCGAAACGCAGTTGTAATCCAAATGTTAATCGCGGGAAAGTGTGCTGGTGTGTGTGGCGCGTGAGGTGAAGGAGTCTGGAGAGCTCGAGCTCCGGACTGAAGTCACTCCTCCCGGGCGGGGCCAGACAGCAGGAACTCACTCGCATCTTCTTCACAGGTCTTCACAGCGCACTCCACGGTATGATACTGTAACGTAGTAGCGATGTATTTGTAACGGCGATGACAAGCATCACCGATATTGACCGATATCGGCCTATAACAAGTAAATAACCACACTGACAAAAGTACCATGGTAAAGCCTTGATCATGTTTGTTGTTGTTGTTGTTGTTGTTGTTTTTAAAGGAACTGAAGCAAAAATCGTCAGGAAATCACGGAAGAGCATCGGCACAAAACATTATAAGTAACAAACGAAGCGAAAACATAAATATCATCAATACGATTTAAAATAAATATGATAAAAAAAAGATGAATAAATAAACCGATAACTTGGAAATAGGCGTACGTTAATATCGTAAGCATTCGTTTTCTGACTTTGCGTCGTTTCTGTGATTGTTTTTATTGATAGCTAATAGAGCTGAGAAACCTTATCAGCTGTCATTTCATGCTGTTTTGTTCATTTATTGATTATTTTATATGCTTTATAGCACAAAACTAAAGAACACAAGCAGATATTATAGGATATAGAGAAGGCAAAGGTTATAAAATAAATAATATTAAAATTAGCTAAATAAATAGCACAGGTTTATTAAATTCTTTAAAGACGAAATAGCTTGGCTGTATTGCTATGTTTCAAAAACACTAAATAATGGACTACAATTTACTACAATGATTGTGAAATTCAACAAGCTACGTTAAAAAGATTAATAATCAAGTACAAGTTACTCCAGATTAATACATTTTCTGACTTGCAAATATTTTGCATAATTTACGTGATTGTTTTCATTGTTAACAGAGCTGGGAAACATTATCGGCTGTCATGTCATGCGGTTTTTTATTGCTCATTTATTGATTATTTTAATTGCCAAGCTTTCATAGCATGGTTTTAGTGAAGGTAAATAATTATTCTTTCAAATTTAAAAATGTTAAATATGAGCGACCTCCTTTCTGACACGTTGCCATTAAATTAAAACGTTTAATATGCAACTTGTTAGAAACGATGAGGGAACAAAAACAGTGCTGGTTCCTATAAATAAATAAATAAATAAAAGAAGAGGAAGGAATGAGAAAAGCATAAAAGAACATTGGAATTTAACATTGCAATGTCTGTACAGTGAAAGAAATTAAAATGTTCATTAAGGGGCGTCTGCACCGTTGATTTCCCCTATTGTGTTCCCTATGACATTTAATATGCAACTTTTTAAAATAGTGCAGAACAAAAACAATGCTAAAGAAGTAGAAGAAAAAGACAGGAATAGGAAGCTGCAAGAACTGTACAGTAACAGAAGTGATCTTCTCCATTAAGGGCAACACCTGCCCTCCTAAATTGGTTTCGTGGGCGCTGATGAAACTTTATTGAACATCATTTTGCAGTTCACCAATAGTCTGTTTAGATCAAACAGGCGTGAGACCACTGAGTGAGTGTGAGTGTGTGTGTGTGTGTGTGTGAGTGAGTGTGAGAGAGAGAGAGTGAAAGAGTGAGTGAGTGTGTGTGTGTGTGTGTGTGTGTGTGTGTGTCCTCTTAAGATGGTGACTGAGTGCAGCTCTCTTCAATCAGTACATATTTGATAAGCATCATCATCATCATCATCATCTTCCGTCTCCTTTTCTTTCTGCTGTATAATGTGTGTGTCACAGACAGACGGTTTCCCCGCAGGGAGAGAGAGACGGGTGGAGGAGACATTATTAAAGAAATGACTGTGATTATGGGATGCATATTTCAAACATGCTGGTTCTTATTTGAATTCCAAGCGCTATGAACAGAAATATTGTAACTAGCTTGGCAAGAGATGTGTTCATGTTTGCAGCATCATCTCTGATACAGTCGTACACTTGTCTGCTTACTGCTTAAATCTCAGCCTGCTACTGAAACTAGAAACAAGCATGAATGGTGCCGCATGTAATGTTGCTGCAGGCGCTGCAAATCATCCTGTGTGTCTAACAGTTTCTTTGCTCCGTATTGATTGGTTCTGCAGCTGAACAGGCCCGTAAGGGTCCAAATGGGCACTTCATCAAAGCGTCCCATCGAGATCTTCAGCATGTCAGCGTGTCTTAAATCATGTCCATCTGCTTATGCACCCTCCAGACAATCCATTACATATTGATTAAAGCCGCATCGATCGCAATTATGCACGTGCTTGTATTGTATTAGTGCTGATAGTAAATTGAGTTATGTCTGCACTTTAGTATTGCACATCATAAACTACACTAAAAGCTTCCTCAGTCTGAAATTCTGCTTTAACCACAGTAATCTTTCTATTTGTCTTCTTTCATTTCACGGAAGTCTTTTCAGAACAGAACACAAAGACTGGACTGAAGCGCCACAACAACATGAACTGGACTTCGTATTGACACAAGACACAGGTCAGCTCAGCCGTCAGACAGATGAGAATATGAATAGTTAAAGATGAGTTGTAAGTTTTAAAGCTCCTTCCGCAGCTGTCCTGAGCTCAGAAACGCTCTCGGTTTCTGTCTGTCAGACTTCACGCAACTCTGAGCAGGTGCAGTCAGACCCAGCCGTGGTAAACTCTCATGAATAAAACACACTGCGTCAACAACAGCGCTCAACCATAGTCTTCATTCAAGATGCCTAATCCATAATCTCATAATGCTCATTAGATTTTATAAGCACAGCAATCCTCTCTCTTCAGACAGCTACTGTACACCCGTGACCATGTCTGTATAGTTAGTCGTGTTTACTAAGACCTAAGCAACCACTCTAAGCACATTTTAATTTGCAATTAAGCTGACTTTTTTATTCAAAGAGACTTACATTGCATTCAAAGTAAACATTTTATAAGTTTATGCATTTCCTGTGAATCAAACCTATGTTCTACTGTTTGAACTACAGGAATGAACACCCTAGCAACAGCCCAGAACTCCTTAGCAACAACCCAGAACTCCCTAGCAACACCCGAAGAACAACCCAGAACTCCCTAGAAACAGCCCAGAACTTCCTGGCTACACCCTAGCACAACCCAGAACTCTCTAGCAATGCCCTAAGAACCCAGAACTTCCTAACAACACCTGAGCAACAACCCAGAACTCCCTGGCAACGGCCTTGAAACAATCCAGAATTCCTTGGTAACACCGTAGCTACAACCCAGAACTCCCTGACAACACCCTTGCAATAACCCAGATCTCCTTAGCAACACCCTAGCAACAACCCAGAATTGCCTAGCAATGCCCTAAGAACCCAGAACTACCTGAGCAACAACCCAGAACTCCCTGGTAACACCTAAACAACACAGAACTCCCTAGCAACGGCCTTGAAACAATCCAGAATTCCTTGCTAACACCCTAGCTACAACCCAGAACTCCCTGACAACACCCTTGCAATAACACAGATCTCCTTGGCAACACCCTAGCAATGGCCCACATCTCTGTGGCAACACCCTATCAACAGCCCAAAACTCCCTAGCAACTCCTCAGAACACCTTGCCTCACCTCCAATGCTCTGCTATTAGAGCTACAGGAATGAACACCCTAGCAACAACCCAGAACTCCTTAGTAACACCTAGCACAACCCAGAACTCTCTAGCAACACCCTAAGAACCCAGAACTTCCTAACAACACCTGAGCAACAACCCAGAACTCCCTGGCAACACCTGAACAACAACACAGAACTCCCTAGCAACGGCCTTGAAACAATCCAGAATTCCTTGGTAACACCCTAGCTACAACCCAGAACTCCCTAACAACACCCTAGCAACAACCCAGAACTCCTTAGCAACACCCTAGCAACAACCCTGAACTTCCTGGCAAATCCCTAGCAACATCCCAGAACTCCCTAGTTACATCCCCGAACTTTCTAGCAACAACCTAGAACTCCCTGGCAACACCCTAGCAATGATCCATATCTCTGTGGCGACACCCTATCAACAGCCCAAAACTCCCTAGCAACTCCTCTGAACACCTTGCCTCACCTAAAATACTCTGTTGTTAGAGCTACAGGAATGAACACCCTAGCAACAACCCAGAACTCCTTAGCAACGCCAAAGCAACAACCCAGAACGTCCTGGCAAATCTCTAGCAGCATTCCAGAACTTCCTAGCAACACCCCATAACTTCCTAGCAACAACCAGGAACTCCCTGGCAACACCATAGCAACCCCTCAGAACACCTAAGCTATGGTAAAGTAAATATAATGGCAGGTTATGTTGAGAAAATGTCCAGTTGTAGTTTATATATTGAGCTTCACAAACAGTTTGACACTTTGAGTGAGGTGAGATGAGCAGATAATAAAACAAAACAGCCTCTAATATAATTATTGTTACTGATGTCAGTCAGATCACTGCGGCTCATTTATTTGAACACAAACCGTGAATCAGTCCATTACTGCGGTCAGACACACTAATCAATGACTCTCAGTGACCTCCTCATTTGGAACGGCTCAAGACATTTATATATTGATGAATTATTAATGTTCAGAGTCAGTGTAAATCAGTCATGTGTGGTTTGACTTCTTGAAGAGAACTCTGATGCTTACAAATTATTTATAATATATAGTGCCTGTATGCTAAGCAAACCAAACCAGAAGAAAGTACTAACAGTAATTTGAATCATTGTGTATTAGACTGCAATGGAACACAGGTTATTTCTTTCGAACATCACTTGTGAATTGATTTTCTGTCTTGTTTCATGTGCTCCACTTCCCTGACCTCATCCTGATGTAGTTTTACTGGAGCAGATCCTGAACTTCAAAAGCAACAGCGCCACCTGGTGCATTGCATGTCCAGTGTGTTGTGGGACGGCGGACTGAGAGCTCACTCACGTGCAGGACTGGCGACAGATGCATCAGTGTATACAGTAACACACACACGTCAGACACAAACACAAACAGCAACTCACTCACTTACTTAGAAAGCATCACAGCTAACATCACACTGCACTGAAACCACTCTGATTTCAACATTCTGCAATTAATTCAGTTCAACACTATTCTGCTGGAGATATCTCCTCCAGGAATGTTCATATAGAGACTGCGCTGAATATATGCACAGAAAACACAATGTACACACAGGGTAGATAATAGTTCTGTCTTCATCAGAACATGGGCTTTCTTGCATCTTAATGCACATGAGCATCAGCATCCCAGTGGGTGTGCTATTCTGTGGGTTACTATAGTAACAGTGTGTGTACTATGCTGCGGGTTACCAGAGTAACAGTGTGTGTGTGTGTACAATGCTGCAGGTTACTATTGTAACAGTGTGTGTGTGTGTGCACACACACACACACACACACACAAACACTCTCTCTCTCTTTCACACACACACACACACACACACACATACATACACAAACACTCTCTCTCTCACACACACACACACGCACACTAGATCTATTTTCCGAAATAGATCTAGTTGTGCTTTATGTCTTGTAAGGAATTTCAAACTTATTTAATTTTTCATATTTCGTTCTGAAGTAAAAGCATTTGCTCTCCATAAAAGAACAGAACCAGGACAGGAGGAAATGATCAGTTACTCAGCTGTTGTCTTTGTGTTTACATCTTTTTCTACTGTTCATCCATATTACCTGTGTCTAAATTCACTTCAGCATGAATTAGAGGTTTTTCTAACACAGACACAGACTGAGACAGAGCTCACCTTTGATACTGGCTGAATTTAGATCCAGTTTTTATTTCCGTTTCTATCAGTAAGTATTCTCTAAACTTTACTAAACAGTGTATGATCTCGGTTTTTCTAATATCTCTCCTAAAAGTGTTTTTAAAAAAGTGAAACACAATGTACAACACACTGATATTTCAATAATGGAACTCTGTTTAATGAATCTATTTATGCACGATATGATTTTGACTAATCGGTCATCAGGTTTCCGGTCTCTGGTCCAGGTGAACCTCCAGCTCAGTGTTTCAGTGATCAGCTTTTGTATAATGTTCTCTCTCGGCCGCTGGTGAATGAGGCTAATCCATGTGTGGATCTCAAACTGAAGCAATCCAGCAGAGATTTGTTAAAAATAGCCCTGTTTGAACAGAGGCCGTTGTGCAGCTATTTATGTAACAGAACCTGCCAGTGTTCACCTGCTTGGCGCTATTTGTCCACATTATGAAATATTGCTTGTGTAGTGCAAATACACAATCTCCTCAGCTCCACACACCGATGCTCAGTGGAGAATGAGCAGAAATACTCTGAACTCTCTCTGTTTACTGCAGCACTTATAACATGCATTCAGTGTGCACTGTAATATTATTGCATGTCCAGTGTGTTGTGGGACGGCGGACTGAGAGCTCACTCACGTGCAGGACTGGCGACAGATGCATCAGTGTATACAGTAACACACACACGTCAGACACAAACACAAACAGCAACTCACTCACTTACTTAGAAAGCATCACAGCTAACATCACACTGCACTGAAACCACTCTGATTTCAACATTCTGCAATTAATTCAGTTCAACACTATTCTGCTGGAGATATCTCCTCCAGGAATGTTCATATAGAGACTGCGCTGAATATATGCACAGAAAACACAATGTACACACAGGGTAGATAATAGTTCTGTCTTCATCAGAACATGGGCTTTCTTGCATCTTAATGCACATGAGCATCAGCATCCCAGTGGGTGTGCTATTCTGTGGGTTACTATAGTAACAGTGTGTGTATACAATGTTGCAGGTTACTATAGTAACAGTGTGTGTACTATGCTGCGGGTTACCAGAGTAACAGTGTGTGTGTGTGTACAATGCTGCAGGTTACTATTGTAACAGTGTGTGTGTGTGTGTGTGTGTGTGTGTGTGTGTGTGTGTGTGTGTGTGTAATATGCTGCGGGGTTACCATTGTAACAGTGTGGGTGTGTACTGTACTGCAGGTTACCATAGTAACAGTGTGTCTATTATGTTTTGGGTTACCATAATAACAGTGCGGGTGGGTACTATGCTGCGGGTTACCATAGTAACAGTGTACTATAGTAACAGTGTACTATACTGCAGGTTACCATAGTAAAAGTGTGTGTACTATAGTAACAATGTGTGTACTTTGCTGCAGGTTACCATAATAACAGTGTGTGTACTATAGTAATAGTGTCTGTACTATACTGCAAGTTACCATAGTAACAGTGAGTGTACTATGCTGCAGGTTACCATAGTAACAGTGTGTGTTCTGTGCCAGGGTTGCCATAGTAACAGTGTGTGCCGGTGTGAGTGGGTGTGGCCCAATGCTTCATCAAGGTCTGAGCTGGAACAATGGAAGGAAACAGCCGGGATGCTAATCACACACACACACACACACACACACACAATTACAGTGCACTGCCTTTAGTCAAAGACGCTGAAGTGAAAAAGAAAACAAAAACAGGAAGTCAGGCTGCATTTTATCTGTAAAAGAGAACTGAGGGATAAAAACACATTACAGTAAGAGAGAAAAGAGTGGATGGATGGATGATACTGAACTGAAACACATATGAGTGAAAATATTCAGATGGAAATGGTGTTATTAAATATACAGCCATACATTTTGTGCTGTGAATGTGTGAATTTCACAACACACATTGTTTCAAAGCAGAGGGAGGAGATGTTCAAGTAGATGAGGAAGAAACATCAACATCCTCTGCTGCCACAAATATTATTTAGCTAACATCAATCAACCTAAGACATTCATTTTTACCAACAAAATAAATTTTTTATGGGTTGCATAATTTTTAAGGTAATAATTGCAGGTTGACTTTTCTACAGTGTACACACTTATAATACTACTTTATTCGAGAGGGTTTCAAGAAAGATCCTCCTCCTTCATCCAAAAACAAACTCCAGCATATTTAGTTGTCAGACACGACTGGACGGGACTGGCTTCTATGCTCAGATGAAACTAAACAAAGAGCTTTTTGGCAGCAAACCTACCAGATGGGTTTGGTGCAAACAGGGATAAAAAGTAGCCCATGCCCACAGTTAAATATACTGCTGGACCTTTAGTGATATTTTTGTGGGTCTTTTTTTCTGCCGGAGGTCCTGGACATCTTGTTCAGATGCATGACATCATGGATTCTATCAAATACCAACAGATGAAAAATCTAAACCTGACTGCCTCTGTTAGAAATCTTATAATGGGCCGTGACTGGATCTTCCATCAGGACAACAGTTCAAAAACAAACATCAAAATCAACACAGAAATGTCTCACTGAGCTCAAAATGTGCTTCTGCCATGGTCGTCCCAGTTCCCTGACCTGAACCATAGAGAATGAGTGAGGTAAAGTGAAGAGAAGAAACACCAGCGGGGAATCTGAAGGATCTGGAGAGATTCTGCATGAATGAATGGTCTCTGATCTCTTGTCAGGTGTTCTCCAAACTCATCAGGCATTAAAACTCAGAGCTGTTATCTTGGGAAAAGGACGTTGCAATAATTGGGTGCCATTAATTGTGGCCAACATGCATTGGAGAAAAACATTTATTTCATCATGAGATTTCCCCCCCATTTTCCATTGTTTATTTCAATGAAAGGTTAGAATTTTGTGAATTTTTTGAATGAAAGATCAAAAGGATAAATGATGCAGATTCATTTTCACAGCCACCTTTGCTCATATTTACCATGGGTGCCGATATGGGCAAAATAAGATGAAAAACATTTAAAATAAGATGAAAAATTGTGATGGCTGTCATAATCAGTAACAGAATATTTCCACACTACAGAAAGTAAATCTAGAATATTTTAAAACAAGGGCGCCATCTTCAGGAATGAATATAAAACTGCACACACATCTCTCTTCAAACACACACACACACACACACACACATACACTCTCTCTCTCTTTCACACACACACACACACACACACACACACATACATACACAA
>NW_015505756.1:388957-394759 GCF_001515645.1 Sinocyclocheilus grahami
CACACTCCCTCACTCACACACACACACACACACACTCCCTCACTCTCACACACACACTCAAACACACAGGCGCACGCGCTCGCCGTGACGTCACGTGATGATGAGGGCCTCGGCAGCATCTGTCTGTCAGACAATAGCGGCTCCAGCTTTTGTGTCTCCGCAGCATCCGCGCTACCGAAGCATCAGAGGACACCGCACGCGCGGAGAGCTGGACTCAGGTCAGATCCCAACCGTTTTACCTGCTTACTGTCCGCCTCATGTACATCTGGTTCACACAGCGGCATGCAAGCTAATTAAATCATTCATTTACACCAGGGATCAGTCACTATTTCTGCCACATAAATGTCATATATTTGTAATACTGGCGGTTGCTATGGGCAGGAGACCTGTTGCTATGGGCGCGTGTGTGCCGCCGAAGCGCGCGCTATCAATACAACATCGTCTTTGTCCGGCTGCAGACAATAAATATGAAAATCTGCATGATGCAGCGATGCATGCGAGTCTGACTGCTGCAGCTCTGCTGATGATGCCTCGCGGGGTTCTCTTTCATCCCTCGCGACATTTAATGCAGTTGCTGCTCCTAAAATTCCTTTGAAGAAACAGAAACGGACACAAATGTATCACTGTGTGTCTGGTCAGATCTCTGTTTGCTTTCCTTTTAATCTCATTGATTTCTATAGTTTCATCACAAGCTCATGCATTTTGGTGATTATTCCTAAACAGATAGTTCAATGAGAGTGAGAAAGCCGTACAGAAATATTCAGTGTAATAATGTTTTCTTGTAGGATCATACACTGTAAAAATGATACATATTAGTATCTAAATAGTAGGTAATAGTTCCTGTTGAAAGGATGCTTTCCCAGTGACAGCTTTTGTACCTTTTTCTGAGCGTGAAAGATAGTGTTAAGAAAACACTGTTACAGTCAATTACAAATGTTCACATTTAATTCAATGTTACTTGCCATTTTTTGTGATTATTTGTGAAGCTTACTATCAATTTCTGAATGAGGTATAAAAGTGTAGTATCTCGGATATCAGGTGTGTGTGAGAGTGTCCTGTGAGTGTCTCTGGATCATCCCGCTTTGTCCTGCTGGTCAGGGAACAGTGACCGGTGAGGTTTGTGTTCATGTCGTCATGATGTGTGTCAGTCTGTCATGTCTGGATCATTTTAGGTGCCTGATGTGATCTCAGAGATCAAGATGACGGATGAGACAGAAGATCAGCACAATCTCTCTGTGTGTGTGTGTGTGTGTGTGTGTGTGTGCGTGTGTGTGTGTGTGTGAGAGTGCGTGTGTGTGAGTGAGTGTGTGAGTGTGTGTGTGTGAGAGAGAGAGTGTGTGTGTGTGTGTGTGTGTGCGTGTGAGAGAGTGTGTGTGTGTGTCTGTGTGTGTGTGCGTGTGTGTGTGTGTGTGAGAGTGCGTGTGTGTGAGTGAGTGTGTGAGTGTGTGTGTGTGAGAGAGAGAGTGTGTGTGTGTGTGTGTGTGTGCGTGTGAGAGAGTGTGTGTGTGTGTCTGTGTGTGTGTGCGTGTGTGTGTGTGTGTGAGAGTGCGTGTGTGTGAGTGAGTGTGTGAGTGTGTGTGTGTGAGAGAGAGAGTGTGTGTGTGTGTGTGTGTGTGCGTGTGAGAGAGTGTGTGTGTGTGTCTGTGTGTGTGTGCGTGTGTGTGTGTGTGTGAGAGTGCGTGTGTGTGAGTGAGTGTGTGAGTGTGTGTGTGTGAGAGAGAGAGTGTGTGTGTGTGTGTGTGTGTGCGTGTGAGAGAGTGTGTGTGTGTGTCTGTGTGTGTGTGCGTGTGTGTGTGTGAGAGAGTGTGACCCATTCTCTCACACACACACACACACACTCACTCACACACTCACACACACACACACTCTCTCACTCACACACACGCACTCTCACGCACACACAGAGAGATTGTGCTGATCTTCTGTCAAATGTGTTGCGCATGACACTCATCAGAAAAAGCCCTAACTGAACGTCAGTCTAGTTAAGCTGATTATCATACCGTTCTTAAAGTTACTAACATCTGAGCATGCAACGAGAGGCTGAAGCGAATCTCCAAATTGGTTTTGGAAATAAGTTAAACGCAAAATAAATGATGTAAGACTGTGGATTGAACGCTGCATGACTCGTATGCTTGCAACCTGTGCGTTCCAGTTACAGAGAGCTATTTTGTGTCTTTTTGTCATGTTGCAATAATAAAATATTAATCAAAAGCCTTTTCTTAAACATCTTTAAATGTTAAGATAATCAAACCCAGCACTGTGCAAAACCACATAATCTCTGCAGACTGAATCATTTTAGTGAATCTATTGGTTCAGATGAATTCACGAGTTGATTCACTGATTCTTTTGTCTTCACTGAACTGAGATATTTAGTGAAGTGCTGTGGGTTTATTCAGTGGGACTTTCTAGTTTCTAGTGACTAGTTCAGATGGTGGTTTTTGTTGCTGTGACTGTAAATGATCTCATTAAGAACATAATGTCTGTAATGCATGAAGTAGCTATATGATAGTTTTAGAAGATTGTAGTTTAATTGTTTGAAGCGGTTTGAATACAATGGTAGTGCAACCTTTAGCATTCATTCTGTGCTTTTGTTTGCTCGCTCTGTAAAAGTCACCTTATTGTGATGCATGAAGTTTGAATGGAGAGAGAACTAGCAGCTGAGATTGAACAGAACAATGAAATGTGAATCTGCGTCATTCAGCTTCTTGTTAGCATTAGTTGACAGATTTAATGAGTGATGACAGACCTGTGTCCACCTCGCTATTCATTAGAGACTCAAGAATATCTGCGAAAATATGAAGAAGATGAGCAGAACTTTGTGAGATCTGGGTTCGAATACATCTGTAAACACTGTCAGAGAGGAGAGCAGATTGACATCTAAACACACGTGTGTCTGTGCTTTTGTTCATCAGGATTTCAGCTTAACATTTACTTTCATGCATTTCCAGACACTTTTTATCCGAAGCGACACACACTGCATTCAAAGTCTTGCTTTCCCTGGGAATCGAACCCATGACCCTGGTGTTGCCAGCGCAGCAGCGCCGTGATCTACTGTTTGAGCTACACTAATGCTGTATGTGTTTATGCATAACAGAAAGTGTATTTTTGGCACTGTACAGTTTTGTGGCAAATTTTTTTTTTAAATAGTAAATATTACATATGTGAGCCTGCAGCACAAAAGCAGTGTTAAGTCGCTGGGGGATATTTGTAGCAATAGCCAACAATACATTGTATGGGTCACAATTATACATTTCTCTTTTATGCCAAAAATCATTAGGATATTAAGTAAATATCATGTTCAATGAAGATATTTTGTAAATGTCCTACCGTAAATATATCAAAACTTAATGTTTGATTAGTAATATGCATTGCTAAGTACTTCATCTGAACAACTTTAAAGATGATTTTTTCAATATTTAGATTTTTTTGCACCCTCAGATTCCAGATTTTCAAATAGTTGTATCTCGGCCAAATATTGTGCTATCCTAACAAACCATACATCAATGGAAAGCTTAGCTTTCAGCTTTCAGCTGATGCATAAATCTCAATTTAAATAAATTGACCCTTATGACTGGTTTTGATTGTTGCATTGCAATGGTAAAAACGGCATCAGTTTTAGATTGTGCATCAGAGAGTTCAGTATGTTTCCCATCTGCAGAAAAAGCCACAGAAGGTTTCATTCAGAAATGTCTACACATCTGTGTCTGTTGATGGCATATTTTGGCTAACTTGATGATGTTTTTCAAGTAGTGTTCTCAGCTCTAACGCTTTTACATCATTTCAATTAACAGATTTCCACTGATTTAAATCTTTGGAAATCTTTAGAATTGAAATGATGTAAAAAGTGTTAAGCATTAGAAATCACAACTGGTTCTTGGCAAATAAATGCTGTTAAATCAGTGTGTTTGGAGAAACCGTGCCCTTGACAGCTGAAAAGGACTGCTTAAGCAAGAGTGAAAGAAAGTGAAGAACCTGCTTGATCGGACGCCTGTCTGAAACCCGGCGTGACCCTGAAAGCCGTGAGGTGTTTGACCTGCCGATCATCTTTATTATTAAGGCCTTTGTTTTGACGAGGCACATGTAGGTTAGAGGTTTCTCAGATGGTTTTGTTTATGTGTCAGGTTATGAATGGCATGTAGTGTGTGTTAATGAGCAGCAGGGTGTGCCCTAGATAGGCAGGGTCATGTGTTAGTGATGTGGTGTTGCTAGTTTTTCCCCCAGGCATACACACACTTACACACTCACACGCACGCAACACACACTCACTCACTCACACTCACACACACTCACTCACTCACACTCACACACACACTCACTCACACTCACTCACACACACACGTACCCACACACACACACACACACTCAGATACAAGTACTGCAGCAGAGCAGTGAGCAGCAGATGAGAAAAAGTGATCTGAAGACGTATCCATGTGCATCTTCTGTTTGATGGACATTTTTACACTCAGAACTGGAAAAGTGGAGCATAGAAACCAGCAGATCTATCAGAGAATTAGGGAAAGAGATGTGACGAGCAGCGGAATCATGTCAATATTCAAACAGAGGAGGAATATTATTGTTCATCTGCATTAAATGAGCAGCAGCACTGTAAGTGAGGATGGACTGTATGGACATAAAACCCCGTGAGGAGAATGTGGCGTGTTCGGTTCGATCTAAAGCTGAGGCACTTCCTTCACCAACACTCAACCAGACTAACCCAAACCAAAACCAGGTAAAGTCCTGACTAAACCACCTCTCAGATTGAGAACATGGTTTACTGGGAATATGCTCATTCTGAGCTGAAATATGCTCTGCTTCACACTGAGAGTGTAACCGGTGGTTTTAATCATATCTCTGCACAACTGCTGCAAAAAATGTGATGTTCTCCTTCAGTATCTCTGTTTTCCAGTAGAAATATCTGCTAATGGAGTCAGAAAAATAAACTTGTTTTGCCCTTGAATGAAGTAGATTTTTATGACTCAATGCATTTAATGGATCGTGCTGTTGTTTAACAACATTCTCATAGTTCCGCTCACTAAATGTCTTTCTGAAAATAACTCACATTGGACAAAAACTCCATGAAATAGTGTTTAAAGTTGTGAGTTATAAAGACTGATTAAGGTCTATTGGCATCTGTTTGTTCATAAACTTGATACATTTCTCGGAAACACTTCTTATCGTCTCTCATTTTGCATCTCCAGTAAATGTATCTTGATTTAAGAAGTACTGGAAAACAAGACCGAAATACTGAGGAAGACCAGCAGTGTTGTCAGATTAATTCGTCTGTAATTTGGTTTGGTTTGATTTCAACTTCTGCTAAGTCAGTGAAACAAACGGCTGTCTATTAGGTCAGTTACCTGTCAAATCTGAACAGGAGGTAGTTTGAGTTTTGAGCTTTTGTGTATTGTAGAAGACATCACATTCACATGCTGGAGAGATATGAACCTCCTGACTGATGCTTCTTTGTGACCATCGTCATCGTCTTCCTCTTTCTGTGCGTTTCAGGGACTGCAGCCTCACCGCGATGAATGTTGAGTCCTGGGCGGACCCTCGGGACCCGCAGCCGGACTCACCTGACCTCCAGACCCCGCAGCAGCCCGACAGGTTGTGCCTGGAGTCCTTCTGGAGCGAAGTGGAGACTATACAGAGCGACTCGGAGCCGGACAGCAGCAGACGAGATTCCCGACAGTCCGAAGGTGAGGCTGAGACGCATCACACCGTCAGATGATGCAGAGACGCGCGCTGATGGAATGACCGGAGTGTGTGTGTGTTTGTATGTGTGTGTCTCTGTGTGTGTGTGTGTGT
>NW_015505756.1:395295-397795 GCF_001515645.1 Sinocyclocheilus grahami
GTGTTTGTGTGTGTGTGTGTGTGTGTGTGTGTGTGTGTGTGTGTGTGTGTGTGTGTGTGTGTGTGTGTGTGTGTGTGTGTGTCTGTGTGTGTGTGTGTGTGTGTATCAGACGGCGAGCAGGAGGAGCTCTGGCTGCAGGATGCTGGTTTGTCTCCGCTGGTAACAGGTGAAGAAGAAGACGTCGATAAAGCCGTCCTGTTGTCGACTCTCACTAAGACTCAAGCAGCGGCGGTTCAGAGACGCATCGACTCGTACACCTGCTCGCTGCGCAAGAGGAACAAAATGCCAGCGCGACACGTCAGAGACGTCTTTGCCTCCCCCATTGCTCAGGTAACAGCACACCTGTGTGTGTGTGTGTGTTTATAATAATATTTGATTTTGGACCCACTAACAATTTAAGGGGCCATTCACACAGAATGCATGAATGTAAACATGCGAGACAGACGGGTTTGACCATTGTGCTCGAGTCTCGCATCTTTTGCAGTGTCTCGCACATGACACAGCGTCCACGCTCTTCTGAACTGAGCTGGACGATCACATCACTGAATCAGCAATGAACTGACTTTAACTGATAAACGGACTGTTTTCTATCGTCCTCTTGCATTATCAGCACACGCTTTTCCTGTTTGACACTGTAAAGCTGCTTTGACAATCTGTGTTGTATAAAGCGCTATAGAAATAAAGGTGACTTGACAAAGACAGCACTTTTTTTCCCAATTCCACTGCCCAAATGTCGCATTTTCAAAGACAAGGTGCCATTCTATGTGAATGGCCTCTAAAAGTTTTGCATTATTTGATCTTTATAACAGCTGTGACTTAAAAGTCGCGTTAATTAGAATATCATTAGGAATCTGATTTTCTTGCATCTTCTTCATTGTACTGTGAGAACATCTTGACATCAACACACATTTACACATCAATAAAATGACGTTTTAAAGGCCGTTCATACATAACGCATTTTTGCGTGTCGTGTCTTGTGTCTTTCACAGCATCTCGCACATTATACGCCATTCTAAAAACACTGAGCTCAAGATTCTTCAGCTTTTAAAAACATGTCTCATGGCCTTGTGTTCATTTTCATTCCACTGAACCTGCATCCAAATGTGTTCTGTGTGAATGGCCATCTTAATAAATAATAAAACTATGATTTGACCTCTTTGATAATGAAATGCACAGCTGACGTGTCAGATTTGCTGATCAGCAGAAATAATAGTACAGTGTTCGCGTGTTTCTGGTTGTATAATGGCAGAAGGACAGTAAGTGTGTGGAGGAACAGTCAGTCGTGGCATTTGTAAAGGCCTGTATGCGCTCGTGCTCCACAGCACACAATACACACTCACGTCATGTCAGATCATATCAGCGCATCTGAATAAAGCCTTGAGTTCTGTTCATCTCGTGTGTGTGTGTGTGTGTGTGTGTGTGTGTGTGTGTGTGTGTGTGTGTGTGTGTGAGTCTAACTAATTGTTTTCTATTCAGTCAGCAGTTGCTGAGACACACGACAGAAACATGGAGAGTGTGACAAAGACACAACGATCAGGTACACACACTCACACACACACACACACACACACACACTGCCTCTGTTCTATTGGCTGAGGAGCTAATAAGATTATCTAATAACATAATAAGAACCCTGGTAACCAACCACAACGCTCTAGCGGTTGTGCAGACATGGAGAGTGTGACAAAACACACACGCACAGGTACACACACTCACACACACTGCCTCTGTTCTATTGGCTGAGAAGCTAATAAGATTATCTAATAACATAATAAGAACCCTGGTAACCAACCACAACGCTCTAGCGGTTGTGCAGAGTCACTTTGTGTGTTTAATTAGGGAGACATCTAAAATATGAAGTGTTGGGGATTCTCCTTGATCAGGATTGGGAACCAATGCACTACAGCATCGTGATCGTAATAGTTCATTATTCTGTTCATTATTCAGGGATATTATCAGCTGCAGATCTTCACCTGTCACATCTATTAATATAAGAGCGAATGTGTGTTTAATAACATTCAAATGCTTCAGATTCAGAGAGATGAGCAGTGATTATACATGAACTCTGTGCGTGTGAATGCAGCACGTGCCCTTTGAACACAAGATGCAATTTCCTGCCTTTTCACATGGAAATCATATTCAAATGGATCAGATAGTGAACGCTTCCCGCTGTCAATGGAATGCACAACTGCTGCCGTTTGTGTGTGTGTGTGTGTGTGTGTGTGTGTGTAGCTGTCAGCAGTCAGGAGACTCAAGGGCTGCAGATGGACGAGATCTTTATCACAGACGTGGCGTATTGTGAACAAGCAGCCGTCTTACTGAAACAAGCCAAACTACCACAGAACAACAGCAGCCAGTGCAGGAGAGACGACGGAGCGCTGCCGGTAAGACTCATTGTCTGCCTGTCTACAGTTACACACCATAGCAACACACTAAAAACACCATAGCAACTGCATAACAACACTCACTGTCCGCCTGTCTACAGAAACACACCATAGCA
>NW_015505756.1:404274-408325 GCF_001515645.1 Sinocyclocheilus grahami
TGTGTGTGTGTGTGTGTGTGTGTGTGTGTGTGTGTGTGTGTGTGTGTGTGTGTCTATGTGTGTGTGTGTCTGTGTATGTGTGTGTGTGTGTGATCAGCAGTGTCGTACTGTAAAGATCCAGCTGGCTGATGTGAGTTTCTCGATGGAGTTTCGTCTCACTATTAATTCTCGCGCTTCAGACCTGATGTCACAGTTTTATAAAGAACTACACACCTCTGACAACAGCAGAGGACTCCTGAAACGGTATGAACACACACACACACACGTACACTCTCTCTCACACACTCACACACACACACAGACACACACACACACACACTCACACACACTGACACACACACACACACTGACACACACATACACACTCTCTCACATACACACACACACACACTCACACACACACACGTGCACACACACACACTCACACACACTGACACACACACACTCACACACACACAGAAAACACCTGTAGAGAAAATTATTTGGATTTTAATTTTTTACTTTCATTTTTTTTCTATTTTTCCCTCACACAGAAATGGTTCAACAACCTACCTGGACTGTGCCATCTATGAAGTGGGTGGGAATATCGGTAAGGTATTTTTTCTATTTATAAATTTTTTTAAATGTAATATACAACGAATGAGACGACGCTAGACACAAACCATGATTATTATAGTTAACAAAAACTAAAACCTTGTGTGTGTAAACATACCTAGTAATAAAGCTCTTTCTGACTTCTGAATAAATTCCTTTTTAGTTTCGTATGATCGCCACACGGTTTCCAAATGGAACAGCATTTACACTCTCAATAAGAAAACAATACTGTAATATTTATATTATTATCATATATGTTAACCCTCTAGGTTTGGTTTTGTTAGTTAAATATAAAATCATGGTTCTGTTTCATTTGATGTTCACAGATAGATAGAACAGCATTTACAATATCAAAAAGAAAACAATACCATATATATTTAGATTATAATGTACATTATATATTATTGTATGGCTCAGGTGAACATTGTTTGGATCCAGAGACTCATTTGTTCGACCTGTACAACAACAACCCCGGCGGTGAGTGGATCATCAAACTGAGATCGTCCAGCAGGGGGCAGTAGAGACCTTTGACCCCTGAGAGAACCAGAGTGTCTGTGAATGTATCTGAACACTGAGATTCGTCTGAGGCCGCTCCGTTTATGTCATGAAGCTGGACTTCTGCATTGTATTTGGACTCTGTTGATGTTGTGTTGTGCTGGTTTGATGCTGAAGGGCCGCTGGAGATTGTTGGATTATTTATTAAGCACCAGAGCACCGCTGTGTTTGTAGATGTGATGAGTGAATGTCTGAGGTGTTGTGCTGTACAGATCTGGTGCCTCGCAGTATTAAACACACGACGGTTCCCCAGCACGAGTCTCTCTCTCTTCTGTCGGCTTTACACCGTTTGATCCAAATTATTACCTTCAGTACTACTTTTAAATATGTTATTGTACTATATTGAAGCACTTCCAAGCTTTTTGACATCTGTTTGTCTCTCTGATAGAGTTTGCATTTCTTTGACTCTAAAATAATGTTTAAGACACATTCAGATAGTATTGAGATCATTTACTGGAGATGCCAGAAGATAAGAAGTCTCCGAGTGAAGATGAAGCGAGTTTATGCTTAAAACAAGAACAAATATCTGCCAGTGGGGAATGAGAAAAAAAAGGTTTTCTTTGTGACTCCATTGGGAGATTTTTTTTCTTATTTTAAACATGAACTCGCTTTATTTTGATCGGTTTCTCAAGATAAGAAGTCTTGTTTATACGTGACCCTGCAGCACAAAAGCAGTGTTGAGTCGCTGGGGGATATTTGTAGCAATAGCCAACAATACATTGTATGGGTCACAATTATACATTTCTCTTTTATGCCAAAAATCATTAGGATATTAAGTAAAGATCATGTTCCATGAAGATATTTTGTAAATGTCCTACCGTAAATATATCAAAACTTAATGTTTGATTAGTAATATGCGTGTATATGTGTTATTGTGTGTGTGTGTGTGTGTGTGTGTGTGTGTGTGTGTGTGTGTGTGTGTGTGTGTGTGAATGGTGGATTGAGGTCCATTATCTCTGTCCAGTGTGCTGTAAATGACAACAGCAGCTCAGTACTATCAGTGACACGCAGATGTGATTCCTGTATTGATCCGTATGTCTCGCTGGTCTTGATAAATCACTGAATTAGCATCTGGAGCTCTGATCATTTACAGCTGCTTTTACTGCATTTCTCACCTGCATTTATGTGTTATTCTGTCTGTTCGTTACTGATAAACCGGCTCTTCGTGCATGTTCAGAGTGAATGGACTGATATGACAGTAGATGTGTCTCTGAACAGCTCAGCTGTGTTCAGATCTATTCTAATCATTTGGAATATTACATATCATATTTAAATACGAAATAAATGTCATATTTTAACGATTATCTATAAAGCAATGTTGCCTAGAATTTTTCTGTGTTTTGTAAATTTACTATTTATTTAAATATATTTAAATGTTTTATTAAATTAAATATTTGTTAAATTTTTAGATGCAAATAGAATTTATGCATTTACTAATATTTCTGATAAGGTTTTGATGATGACTTATTTTTAGAATTGTAGAGATGTGTTTGAACGTTTTATGCTGAATTGTATTATTATTTTAAATACTGGATTTACAATTTTTTAACTTTATATTAATTGTATTATTTTAAATATTTAAATATTTTTATTATTTTATATGTTTTATTTTTGACGTTAATAAAATTAGATACAAATAGAATTGGATTTACTCATTTTAACATTATAATATGTTTGATGAGGATTTTTTTTTTAGAATTTTGAATTCTACAGTTAGAATGTATTAACACCCTTAATGCATAATTGCATTATTTTAAATATTTAAATATTTTATAATAAATATTATTATTTTTTTACTAATATTGTTAGATTCAAATGGAATTTATGGATTAATTAATTAATTAATTTTTTTGATGATAACTTTTTTAGAATTCAGAATTCTAGAGTTAGAATGTGTTTAAATACAATTATGCATACAATTTTATATTAAATATTAGAATTATAATGTTTAAACTTATGCACAATTGTATTATTATTTTAAATAATAGAATTTTAATGTGTAGAAGTTTTTATGCATCATTTTATTATTATTATCAAGAACCTATTTACATCACGGTTCTTGATAAGACATGATGATAAAGAGGAACCTGAGCAGATCACATGACCGTCTGCAGTGAGAGAGAATTAAAAACACAAAACTCCTGTCATAATTCAGAGATGTCGGCAGTGAAACACTGAGTGTGTGTGTGTGTGTGTAATGGGCTGCAGAATGGATGGAGGAGGGACGAGTGACGGCAGGCAGCGAGATATGAATGGATGAAGCCAGACGACTATTTCTGGCCTTTGATTCTCGTGTCATTATGTGAATAAGTGTAATTGCGGGTGATTAGCAATCAGAGTCTTTGGAGCTCAGACTGACCCCGTCACGTGAGCCGCCGTTTGAGGGCCACTTCTCCACTTCTGCTATCATTTTCCTGCACGTGCTCCATTTGAAATGACCTTCCCTTTGTGTGCTGCCAAATCACGCTGATCACACACGACTCACACGAGCAGACAGACAGAGAGAACACGGGTCGTGTGCTCAAACTACTGCTTGAAAAAGCTCAAATGCAGTTTTTTGGGGGAGACTCTGGATTGAAAGATGCGCGTGTCTGTGTGGTTGTAGGATCACTGAAGACAGAGTGAGACAGAGAGAGAGAGACAGCTGTGAGACAGACATCATAACATCAGAAAGACGTCCTGCAGCTCCTCCTGTGCTTCACCACAGACGCATGCGAGAGTCAAACACCGACACTTATCAGCACAAACCAGACCCCGCGTTGCTTAGCAACATGTCATGGATCATTCATGTGTGTGTGTGTGTGCGTGCATGTAAGTGTGTGTGTGTGTGTGAGTGAGTGAGTGTGTCTGTCAGTGTGTGTGTGTGTGTGTGTGTGTGTGAGTGTGTGTGTGTGTGTGTGAG
>NW_015505756.1:408964-409565 GCF_001515645.1 Sinocyclocheilus grahami
GTGTCTGTGTGTGTGTGTGTGTGTGTGTGTGTGAGTGTGTGTGTGTGTGTGTGAGTGTGCGCGTTTTTGTGACATAAATGAGGACATACATTTGTAAGGTATGACAGGTATTACAAGGAGAAGGTGACTTTTCAGGACATTACCCCATGTCCCCACTTTTCAAAACGCTTATAAATCACACAGAATGGAGTGTATTGAAAATCTGAAATAGCAGAAAGTCTCCTGTGAGGGGTAGGTTTAGGGGTAGGGTTGGTGTAGGGCAATAGAATATACGGTCTGTACAGTATAAAAACCATTACGCCTATGGAGAGTCCCCACTTTTCACAAAAGTAAACCTGTGTGTGTGTGTGTGTGTGTGTGTGAGAGAGTGTGTGTTCCCTACATTATGGGGACCAAGTGTTCCCTCACGGATAGTAATACCAGTATATTTTTTGATCCCCAAAAGGAAACAAGCTTATAAATCACACAGAATGAGTTTTTAGAGAGTGTAAAAATTGCCTGTAGTTTTGTGTGAGGGGCAGGTTTAGGTAAGAGGTTATAAAATACAGTTTGTACAGTAGAAAAACCATTACACCTATGGAATGAAGCCATAATGATAGGA
>NW_015505756.1:414689-418386 GCF_001515645.1 Sinocyclocheilus grahami
ATAGCTATTTATTTTCTGAAGAAAAAACGAGATCGGTCATATTGACCTCATGATATCAAAGCACAGCTGCCAGAAACATAAACCCTCCAAACTCGGCCGTAGATGGCTGCGGTCGTGAAGAGCTGATGCATGCGACGCATACTTGACCTCAGAGCGAGACCCGTGAAAGAAAGCGGGTGTTTTAAAGGGCAGAGGGACTGCGGGGTGGAGCCCCGATGAACCTCTGCCAACAGAGACGCACCACCTGCTGCAACGCTATACATGAGACGCCAGAAAGGGCTCGTATCATGAGCAGGGGACATCTTCTGAGGTACTACACATCAGGCATCCACACACAGCTGAGTTAAGTCTGCTCTGTGCCTGCATTAAAGCCAGACTAAATTATGCCTGCTCTGACCCACCTCAGCCTCTCACTCTCAGAAAAAAAGGTACAAAAGCTGTCACTGGGGTGGTAACTTTTCAAAAGGTACACTTTTGTACCATTTAGATACTAATATGTACACTTTAGGTACTAATATGTACCTTTAAGGTACCAATATGGACTCTTTAGGTACAAAGGTGTGCGTTTTGAAAAGGTACCGCCCTAGTGACAGCTTTTGTACCTTTTTTTCTGCGAGTGTATCAAAGTATGCAGTTTAAATATATGCATTTATGCAACATCTGAGCAGCATAGAACAATCTGTGTAAAGACTTCATAAGCGCCTCTGTGCCACTTTTGCAGTGTAAATTTGTCATTAGTGTAACTTTCAGATCTCAAAACGTCTTTGGTCGAAAGGCATCCTTATGCAAAGGCAGCTCTGTGCCGGCTCAAAATTCAAAGACGTAATGCCGCATAAAAGCCGGACTACGTTAAACCAGCTCTGACCCACCTCAGCCCCTAATATCAAAGCATACAGTTAGATTTGCTCTGTTATGCACAGCATTAAATAATCTGTGTAAAGACACCTAAATGTCACTTCAGTGCCACTTTTGCAGAGTAAATAAAGCACAAGAAGAGCCTTTAAACTAAACTTCTGACATCATCCGGAGGATGTTTTCACACATTTCTGATGCACCATCCGAAGCGTTCCTGTGGTCCAGATCCATACAGCTATTACTGGTCTGAAGTGTTATGTTCACACATGGGTGAAATGAGTCAATAGGAAACAAAAGCTCTCAGCGACTGCCGCCTCGGGGCTCGGCTCTGATCAAACACCCGCTGAGTCAAACACAAGTGTGCTGTTTATTGATGGATTGAGCAGGGGTGCGTTTACTGATGCCCTCAGGCCTGACCCACATCGCCTCTGACCTTCTCTGTGAGTCCAGCGCTGGTCAGTTAAAGAAGAAGACCCCTGAGAAAACCATCATGTTCCTCTAACATGTTTTAGCAACACTTCAAAGCTTGAAAATAGAATTTCTAAAGGATCTCTGTTACTTTTTAATTCATTTTACAACATAAATAGCTTAAGGTTTGAATCGCTCTACTCCCAAACACTAATATGGAAACTTTTACTGTATACCTTCTAATCACACTGCAAAAAGTGACAGTGCAAATGTCGGAGGATTTTTTTAAATCAACATGCATCAAACACCCGCTGAGTCAAACACAAGTGTGCTGTTTATTGATGGATTGAGCAGGGGTGCGTTTACTGATGCCCTCAGGCCTGACCCACATCGCCTCTGACCTTCTCTGTGAGTCCAGCGCCGGTCAGTTAAAGAAGAAGACCCCTGAGAAAACCATCATGTTCCTCTAACATGTTTTAGCAACACTTCAAAGCTTGAAAATACAATTTCTAAAGGATCTCTGTTACTTTTTAATTCATTTTACAACATAAATAGCTTAAGGTTTGAATCGCTCTACTCCCAAACACTAATATGGAAACTTTTACTGTATACCTTCTAATCACACTGCAAAAAGTGACAGTGCAAATGTCGGAGGATTTTTTTAAATCAACATGCAGTTACCTAAGAAGCTAAATTACTTAAAATAAACATTGTTTTCTGAAAAATCTATCAAATGAAGTGAGTTTATGGTTAAAACATAAGTTGAACTTAATTCAAAGGGAAAACAAGTTTCCGTTCCTCACTGACAGATATTTGTTCTTGTTTGAATCATAAACTCATTTTGATTGATTTCTCAGAAAATAAGACTTAATATCATCATTTTGCATTTACAGTAAATGTATCATGATTTAAGGATGTTTAGATATTTGTACTGGAAGAGAAGTCAGAAATACTGAGGCTGACATTACGGTTTTGTGGTGCATGCAACATTTAATGCCACGGCTTTCTGTTCAGATTTAAGAGCTCTTAATTTGTGGAGGGTTTAATTATGACTTTAAGACCCACAGAAACCCTGTATTTCAAAAACACCTTTATATCTGTCTTTGTTGTTGAATGATTCTGCATCAAAGGGTTATTGCTTCAATAAATGTTTTTAAAAAAAACAAATGTTTATCATTTCCACAGAAGGTCTGGAGACTGCAGGCCTGTGATTTCTGTCTAGATGTTGAATCCTGTGCGGAGACTGTATTCATGAACACAGACTCTATTATGTGTCTGCCCGCTTCTGTAAAATCTTTCATATTTGTTGAGATTTTATTAATGCAAACGTTTCATAGCTGGGAGCGTCGCAGCTCAGTCGTTACAGAAGAAAACACATTTACATCTCATCTGAATGAGGGACTGTTATTAAAAGCAGGTGGTCTGCATCTCAATGGGTGCTTGCATTTGTGTTGTAATGACTGTAATTATTGCTGTTTCAATAGGACCTTCACTCGTGGACAGTTTGGGTTTTAGTCCAGAAGAAAAATAAGACAAAACCACTCGTTCCTATTTAAATAGTCGATTCGATTTCAATTCTATTTGCTCAGATGAAGTCAACAGCTAGAGTTTTCCACACAGCTTCAGAACCGCCGTAGCATTGATTTCTAAACGTGTGTTGTTGTGTTTAACAGGACAAAACTGTCCCATGTGGAAAACAGAGCTGTTTCTTTTCATTTATTCATGAATCCAGAGACTGACGCGTCCAATGCGCGCGCGCTGTCACTCTCCTGCCATCTTATTCTTTCGGTCTTATGAATTACATTTGATTTATATTTACAGTTATGCATTTGGCAGATGCATTTAATCAATGTTTTTATATATGCATTCCCCCATGACATTACTAGCGCCATGATCTACTGTCTAAACTAAAGCTCATATTTCAGTTCATTTTTATGCACAAAACCTTATCAGAATCGACCTCAATATATACTGAAATCATTCTATTTACCATTTACAATGAGCACATGCGTGCACACACACAGTCTATGTATCAGTCTATAATGGATGATAGCCGTGGCTGTAAGAAGCATATAATAGAAACAGATTGCTGTGTTGATTGTGTAGGCCTCAGGCTCTCCATCCCAGAGGAGCACTGCCGTTTACAGTGTGTTCAAAGGAGAGGGCTAAAAGGCAATTACAATGTTAATGTGTCCTGGCGGGGGGGAACAAGGAGAGAAAATCCACAAGGTGATGGAGTGAGTCAAGACTGCTAGAAATAGCACCGCCTGGACCGCCAGAGGAAAACACAATAGCAGCAATCAACAAGGAAAGACACACGTATGAATATGTGCAGGGCTGCTCTCGTATCTGACATACAAAGAGAGAGAGAGGGACTGAAGTGTGTGTGTGTGTGTGTGTGTGTGTGTGTGTGTGTGTGTGTGTGTGTGTGAGA
>NW_015505756.1:418869-435426 GCF_001515645.1 Sinocyclocheilus grahami
TGTGTGTGTGAGAGAGAGAGTGTGTGTGTGTGTGTGTGTGTGTGTGTGTGAGCTGTGTTCATTCTCTGCTCCAGCAGGGTTAATATAACCCACATCTCTCACGGGATCTCATAATAGGCCATTAAACAGGCGCATTAGGATAAATGAAAAGGCTTTTAAGTGGTTACCACAAGTGTGTGTGTGTGTGTGTGAGTGTGTGTGTGTGTGTGTGTGTGTGTGCGTGTGTGTGAGAGAGAGAGAGTGTGTGTGTGTGTGTGTGTGTGTGTGCGTGTGTGTGAGAGAGAGAGAGTGTGTGTGTGTGTGTGTGTGTGTGTGAGTGTGTGTGTGTGTGTGTGTGTGTGTTTATAGCTAAAAGGGACGAATGTATTTGAGTTATGGGATGTGATTTTTCTGTTTTTGTTCTTAGTCTGAATTATCATGATCATCTGCAGGTTTATTTCAGAATGTTAGATGGCCAAAATATGCTTAATATACATACAAACACAGATTTATGTATAAAGAATCATTAATTTCATTTATTTAGACAGACAGATAAATCATGATAATACAGTGAAATAAATGTTTCTATTGTTCAACAGACGTTACCTGGTCTTTAATAATGTTCTCAAAACATTAGTGCAAAAACATTAAGTTCATGGAACGTTTTAAGTCTGAAATGTTTGAGTTGGATGTTCATCCAACGGTTTTTAAAAGGTTACATTCAGAGAACATTCAAAAGTAACATTTCCATAATGTTGGGAAAATTCTAAAATGGAATGTTCCTAAATTTAAAAAAAATAAAAAATTTAGAGAGCATTCCAAAATAATGTTTTTAAATGGGAATGTTAACAAAATGTTCTCAGAACACATTTTTGTTACCAGTTGTAATTATCTTTATTTAAAAGCAATCAAAGTCAAAAAATATATCTCTATTTAGCTGAGCCTGTGTGGATGAACTAAACTTAAACATTTGCTTGTCAAGCAATTCTAAATGTTCTTTTGAAAATCTAATATAAACAAACATCAGGGGCCACCGCGTACTGTATATGACAACAGCACACGAACCTCAGCTGAAAGTGTTTTTGGGAACGCAGCATCTATCTTATAAAAGCAGCACATATCTGTTCTGATAGCGACTAATCAGCACAATAATGTACTTGGGATTGTGATGCTAATAGTAATGGATTCGGAGAGGGGCCAATGCGCGTGATTGGCTAATTTCGCTGCGCAAGGGCCCCCAGAGACTCACGTGTCTTTTCAGTTTGGCTCTCTAATTGAAGTGTGTTATGTGTTATTTTCTGCCTCGCTGAGCCGCAGGAGAGGCTGCCAGTGGTGCCGGCTCTTCGTTTCATGCAGGAGGAGATCATACCGTGTCTGACACACACGAATAAAATAGCTCTTATTTGAAATGCAATGCAAAGCGTATACACACTCTGAAAAATAAAAGGCACTGACGGTTGCATGAAGGATCTTTAACATCCATGGAACCGTTCCATTGGACAAAAGGTTATTTATAGTGGCTTGTTAAAATGTTCTTCACACACACAAAACGGCTCTTTTAAGAACTGTTCACTGAAAGGTTCTTTGGAACCAAAAATGGTTCTTCTATACACTCTTAAAAATAAAGGTTCCAAAAGAGAATCAGTTCCTAAAATAACAATTTTTTGTGCGTTTTAATAATCTGAAGAACCTTTTTGCCCTTTAAAGAACATTTTTTGGATTGGAAAGGCTCTTTGGATGTTAATGGTTCTTAAAGAAGCTTTATTTTTAAGAGTGTTCTTCCTTTAAAATGCAGTGAAGAAGAAATCCAAAACCAGAAATGTAAAGCACTCTTTAAAATAAAGGTTCTTTATTGTCATTGATGGTTGCATGAAGAACAGTTAACATCCGTGGGATTTTTCCCTTCCGGTTCTAGAGCGCAAAATGTTCTTCAGATCATTTATTTTTTAATAATGCAGCTCAAGTATGCAGTACAGCACACCGTCTCCAAAGTCTGAGTATGCTGTATAAATCATGCACTTTAGTGTTGACTGTTCCTGGTGCTAACCCTAACCCTAACCCTGTCTGTAGACAACACTCCTAAATATTTAAGACATAATGCAGAATGTGTTTTAGAAGTATGCATTCTTAAAGCTTCTTCATAACACACTGCTTGAGCTCAGTTTTGAACGATAAGCCTCATTACTCTGCGTCCCTTCTGTGCAGCATCATAGTGTTCAGTGTGAAGCTAATTAATGATCTGTCTCTATACAGCAGCAGCAGCAGCAGCAGAAGAGGGAGTCGCTCTGCTACACCAGCTCGGCTCAGTGAAGTGTGTAATGAGAAAAAGGACAGAGCCGAACGAAGCAGCCACAGGGACAAAGGACTGGACTGATGAAATCCTTTTGTTTCAGCACTCCGGCATCCACACAAAACGACAGACAGAATCACGACACTGCTGTTCTTCAACAATAGCTTGAGATCACCTTGCGGAGCGAGATAGCACTGAATCACTGAAAGACAGCAGTGCGACACACCTGACTGATCCTGGGTCAGTGTCCCGGGGGACAGATTGAGGAGTATGTGCGGAGAGGCTCCTGGGAGAATCACCCTGACCTCTTATTGCCCTCTATGATTCTTCTGAAGGGTAATAAACTGCACGAGAAGCAGAGAGCATGTCAGATTCGAGCGCGTGCATCACATTCACTATGCCACCTGAAATGTGTTCATAAGGATCACGTGCTTTGTCTTTGAATTTGACCTTTTACGCAGTGAAAAACACATAATTCAGCCACACTGAACGCAAGAGCAGAAGAGAATGGGAATGATGGGAAATATGTAGAAGGGGGTATTTATTCTATTTTATATAGTATTATCAATTATTTAAAAAATGACCAGGATAAGTTATAAAGTAGCACTCTTATTGTTATCATCGTTGTTGTTTTCCCTATAATTACTTTGTTTGTTTTTATTTGTATATAACTTGATGCAACTCTCAAACGCGCTGAATAAACCCGCGTGCGTCTGTTCTTGTACCGATTGCATTCTGCACGCGCCTGATAACGCCACACCGATTAACCCGTTCCGCTCGCACCGGGAACCGAGGCATCTCCGGGGAACACAGTCACTGAGATGAGAGATTAGATATGGCGAATACAGGCCAGCACGAATTCTATATAGCCTACATAACTCGTATATAATGTAAGCATAATGCAGCCTATGAATATGAGTTTCAGTACTAATAAACCCTGAGCAAAAATAGCATCACATTTACAGAATGCTTATTTTACCTTGAGTAATATGAATGGAATATTATATTATTTAAACTGTTTCTAAAACATTCAGATTCAGTAAAACGGACCGTTTCCGAATTTGTCAAAGTGTTACTTTATTCACAGCCAACGTTCTAAATAATTACCTTCACATCATTCCGTTCGATTGTTCTAATCACGGCAACAACGTTTCATATCATTCAGTCAATTCGTTTTGTAGCATTCATTTATTTCAATGTAGCTATTATGTTTGTTGGACATATATACAAGCGAATAGATATCATTTTGATTATTCGTTTAAATTTGAGCATAGCATCTAATATATTTGTAATCATGCCAACATTTATTTAAAAAGCGCACGAGTATCATTGTCTTGATAACTGATTCATGTAGAATTAATTACTTTCGAGAGTATGAAATGCGAAATGTTAATACCGCGCATATTTTACAGAACCGAGGATTTTATGGTATTTCACTATATTTCATAAAGAATAATAATTCGATCCGAACGAACACTAATGTGCTCATAGGCCTGAATGATTTTATGAAGCGTCGCTTGTTTGTAGGAATCCACACTGATCGATCAGAATACGCTTTCATAAATATACATGAATATGAGGAATGAAATTAATGGAAATTCCATCAGAGAAAAAAAGAGATGTCGCTTAATAACTTTTCAAAGCTATCTTCTTTCACTTTAAAAAGAGTCCGAGAGCATGATGCAGATGAATAGCCCAATGCACAATATTTCTGCACCGTGACAAATTATCCAAAAATAAAATAAAATAAACGCAATAACTTAATATAAAGTCGTCTGCAAATCTAAACCAATAAAATCGAATTCAAATCAGCGACGCATTTCTTGCTCATTCTCTTGTCGAATGAAGGAAGCTTTTAAATCCGTTCAAAAGAGTATTCCAACACCAGCTCGAGGGTGGCACGGTTCCTCTTGTTGAAAAGAAGAGTTCTAAACCTTCATCTGAAGCCATAAAAACTGTAGAGTTGAAGCTGCGACAGGAAAACACAACGAGAATATTACAAGAACACTTTTAGTGTCCATGTAAGACCTAGTGCGCTGCGTGGAGACGGTTTATATAGACGTAAAGTTATGCAACACTATGAGACCCCGGATGCCATTAGGTGTTGTGACCGAGTATACTGGGCATAATGAGAGTGGAGAGGAGGATGGGGTCCTGCAAGCACCTCCCCTAGAAATGCAGCAAATCTTTACACCGTTTTTTGTCGGTGCCGGAACCGGAGACGCGCGAGACTCTGACGGTGACACGTGCCTCTCTCTCTCAACACCCCCGAGCCCCCGTGTACCGCATTGGCATCAGCGACTGCCACCGAAACGCAGGAGTCGACGCCGTGCCACGGATACAGAGAACGGAGAAGCCGCGCAAAACCGCGAGCGCTCTCCTTTACGCACCGGACATTAAACGCACTCAGCGCGCATCAGAGTCCGGCCAGAGAAAAGAGAGAGAGAGGAGCGGGCGAAGAGGATGCAGGTGCCAGGCATCATCTACGTCTGAAAGTGACATGAACCACGGAGTTAGCAAAAACACCAGGCGTGATTTCCGTCAGAACTGGAGATAACGAACACGCGTCACCACGAGAGTCCGTGAGTCTCTTCTCGCTCCGTTGATGCGCAGACAAAGAACTCCGGTCGCACTCTAAATTCGATATAGCTAGAAAAACATTTGCAGAGGTATTTGAACACCAGTCTCATTTAGGAGAGCAATCATGGCCACGGTAATTAGAAGCAAGATCTCTAACAAGCTGTCCAACGCGGCCACCACGGTCACCAATAAGTCGCAGGCGAAGGTGAGCGGGATGTTCGCCAAACTGGGCTTCCAGGCCGCCACCGATGAAGAGGGTTTGGGCTTCGCCGCCTGCGATGATCTGGACTATGACCACAGGCAGGGGCTTCAAATGGACATCCTTAAAAACGAGGGAATGGGTGGAGAGGGCGGCGGGGACACGGGGGGCGAGGGGACCGTCGAAGGGGACAGCCATTACCAGAGGGATGGAACGGGTCCGCCGCCCTCAGCGTCCAAAGACGGCGGATTTTGCTCCGAATTAGGCGGCTCGGACAAGCCAAGAATCACTGCTTGGGAGGCAGGATGGAACGTGACCAACGCGATCCAGGTGAGGAGCCATGGCCAGGCATTACGCGTCATGGCGATGCATATATATATATATATATATATATATATATATATATATATATATATATATATATATATAAATCACATTCTAAAGTTTTTAGCATTAATCAATATGGTTGTTATGGTTGTTAAATGTTACGTGAAAACGGTTTCCAATATATATATATATATATGTGTGTACGTTTTTAAAAGGGTTAGTCCTCTGTGAGGCAAAACGTTTTTTTAATGGCGTAGATTTTTCTTGAGCTGATGTCGTGTCACGGGGGATCTGATTAATATAAGGGACCTTTATCAACGAGTTGAGCTTTATAAAACAACATTCAACCAGTCCATTCAATATGCATTTCTATTCTGGCGTTTTGTGGGGTTTGCATGTCTTTTTTCGACGTGCGTAAACTGGAGAGCATTATGTGCCTTTTACATGTATACGACTGAAAATACCCGTTCCAAAATGTATGTATTCTACACGACGATGTTTAAAAGAATAACTTTTTGGATAATGGCAACAACAACAAACAAAAAAACGCATTCTTAAACGATAAAACCCCACATATTCAATCGTGCGCAGTTCAAGCTCTTAATATCAAAAGTGACGTCCTTGACGTGCCTATATGATTCATCCTGATGATGACGACACAATGAGGTGAGCGTGACTTTGCTCACAGCTGCATTTCTGATGCTCCATCACAACAGCTGATGATGGCGCATTCCCTCGACAGAACCCCGCGGAGCCTCTCAAATGCATGCAAGTCCATAAAAGAACAAAAACACTAAGGCCATTATGGGTATAACAGACTAGAATAGAACAGAACGCATGGGGCATTACGTTGTGAATTGTGTGAACTTCACTATGCTCATGGCTATCTATGTGCCGCACTTCGCGCTCCTCATGGGTCTGACGGGAAGCCTGACGGGCGCGGGTCTGTGCTTTCTCCTCCCCAGCTTATTTCATCTCAAGTTGTTGTGGAGAAAGCTCTTGTGGCATCAGGTCTTCTTCGACGTCGCCATATTCGTGATCGGGGGTATATGCAGCATCTCTGGCTTCATCCATTCCGTCGAGGGCCTCATCGAGGCGTACAAATACAACCTGCACGATTAGTCTGGAACCTGATGAGCGGCGGTAGTTTGGTGATAAGTGTTACGCATCCCACATATTGATAACCAAACCGATAAGTTCCCCCAGAAAGGATTAATAAATACTAAAGCATTTAACCCAGGCTCATTTAAATATTAACACACAATAAATACATCAGTTCAAATGCAGATCTTTACGCATCCATATGAGAAATGCCTTGGACAGCAGCGCGTTACACAAATAGATACCAGAGCAAACCTATATTTTTGTTGTTAAATGGTTTACAAGTGGATTGCTTTCAGCTTTGATTTGGCCCTGGAGTCGAGGAAGAAATCATTTAATCGCATCTGAGTGCAAGACATTCAGCTGAGCAAAGCAAAGCAATGCTGTGAGAGTGCAATACTCACTTAAGAACAAAAGCATCTAATTAATGACAGGCGACATGGCAATAAACACAAAATACATCGATGGGTTTTCCTTCATTCGATTTGAGGACGCATTTAATTCTTGATTATTATCTTTTGCATTTACTGAACCAAAACGGAGAGGGCCAGATAGAGAATAATAATGAAGGCAGCATACTGGACGGTGAATAGAAGTATTTTAACTATGCATTCTGATCGTGTGATGTCCATGCAGTATTAGAGATCTTCAGAAGAAACCCAGGGTTTATTCACACGCTGCGTTTCGATTGCTCTCAGCCAGAAAACACACAAAGACACTCCTATTTTTACAAGACATCGAATTACGAACAAGAAAGAGTCGCTGGACGTGAAGATAATGAAAAGGAGAACGAAAAATCCGTCGGAAACTCCAGAAGAAATCATGCAAAATAGCTACAAAGCAACCCAAATCACTAAAATTACATTTTGAGCATTGCGTTGTTTATCGGATATCAGATGTCGTAATTTAAAACTATTAATAAAGTTAATGTTCCCCTCGGTTGGATCGAAATCAAGGGACTTGCATAAGACATTTTATCATTTTGTGCAATCCAATGGGTGCCGTGGAAGTGTTATTAAACCGTATGTGTTGTGTTATTGTGGTTTAAAAGATGGAATGTATATCACAAAATCGTGAAAATGAATATATTGACGAATACAGCTGTTGTTTTGGTTTGGTGTGAAACACGTGCATCTGTTTCCCTTCAAAGCAGAATAAATCTACAAAACTAGAAATCAGCCGAGTCCAGCTCTCAGAGATTTATTCCAAACTAGACTGCACATCCATCAGAAACCGGTCCACAGCACACTAGATTACATCAGTTATACAGCTGCTGTTGGTAAATGGGGAAATGCATTTTCAAGAATCCGATTTTATGATAACTCCTGAAATAGAAAAATAAAAGCCATATTTGATGCATTCCAGCTGACTGCGCAAATATGCTATTGCATAACATGAAAATTAATGACCGCAGTTTATAAATGCATTGCATATCGTCCTATGGATATATTTATTATGTCGATTATAATGCAAAAAATAAATGCAACTTGTCATTCGTGTTTCATACGGAGCAACAGCCAATGACAGCATGAAGTGAACTCATACATAAATACTAGACAGGTTTTTGCTCTCGGCTCTGAAACATGCGAGCACTCAGTCAGACATCTGGACGGAGTGTTTCTCAGTTACTGGGGCTAATGTGGTTAAAATGAATTAATAAGAAAAATTAATAAAATACAGAGATGCGCATCATTATGGTTTGTGTGCGCACGAGCGCCTGAACAAAACAAAAGCATCAAAACGGGTCGACAGTTAAATTCTATGGGAAAGCATACATTTTACAAAATGCATGATATTTCAAAAACATTATTTACACAAAATATTGTAATTTAGATTTTATATATGCACAAAATAATTCTGCATGACAATGTGTTGCACCATTATAGTCCAAGGAGAAATTACCGTTTCTATATTAATGTAATGAATGTGTGGAAAATGTGGGTCGTGGTGCATTGTGGGAATTGGAGTTCAACCCGAGGAGCCATTTTCTGATTACTGGACCACCTGAGAAACTGTGACTGTAGCGCCACCTGGTGGCAACATGAGATACTGCCGAAAACAAGACGAGAGTGCTGTACATTAACACGCTCAACATTTCACAGGGTTAGAAGAGTACAGCCGCTACCGTTTGAGCTTCCCCACGCAGAACTTTTAGTTCACAAAGAGAGAAACGCCTTTTGAAGCATCGGAGACAAGATCGCTTTTTGCAAATGGACTGCCGTGCTAATGTGTTGTTAACAGTGTCTAACAACAACAAAAATGCCAGACTATAATATTTTGTTAAAAGATTGTTTGCAATGGACAGAAGGAACGGAAAATAAATAAATCTGCATTTACTCGCCCTCACTGTCGCTCCAAACCGTGTCAAGTAACACATTTGAGAGAGAGAATTAGCAGAATTTTCCATTAAGTCTAAGTCCAAAGCCTATCAAACTTTAAAACACTAAACTAAAATAACAATAGCAGAAATTCACGTAGTTATTCGCTGAGAATCCGCGCTTAAATCTCAAGCCTGCATATTCAAATTTACAAACGGTCACTTCGTGTGGCGCAAAGTTTGGTTATGCGAACGCGCCCACGAGATCCGATCGAAATACCTAACACTATTTACAAAGCATCAGCTCCTTTCCCAATCCTCCTTCCGTCCTCAACTAGCACAGCGCTGGTTAAAAACGGTTAACCTGATGTTTTTATCCTACTGATAATTGAGCATTATAAAAAATATCCATGCATTTAATAAAAATTAAAAAAAAAGGACATTCAACAGTATATTAAAGGAATTTATTCCCGAACACAAAAAGCGAAATACATTAAAAGTTCTATATTGAGATCCTCACAAACGTTCACATCTCTTTCATCATTCGGTTGCACTGTGGAGCTTCCGTCACTAGAACAAATCCCTCGTGTGTGTAAACATACCTGGCGATAAAGCTCATTCTGATTCAAGTACTGGTTAAACTTTACAATTTGTGTCTTAATTACATATTCACAAATGCATGTAGATTGTAGCATGTTAACAGCACAACACAAACAACAACAACAACAACAACATACAAATCATAAAGATATTCCAGCAGGGGCAGCAAAGATCACCCGACAAATTACTGCCACGTTCTGGTCTGAAGAGTGAGTCTGGAGCTCAGTCGCTGGCTGGCGTGTGAGTGGTGGGCTTCTTGGAGTTCTCCAGCACCCACGGGTGCTCCATGACGCCCCGGATGGGGAGCCGGTGCATGGGGTTGTGCTTCAGCAGTCTGTTGATCAGGTCTCTGCTGGCCTCGCTCACGTGAGCCGGATAGGTGAACTCCGCCTGGAGAGAAACAGACATGCTTTGAGGACGTATCAATCAACCAAGACTGAAACACGACAACAGTGAAAGCCTACGAGACATAATAAAGACACACTCACATCAGACAGACTGAAGAGTATCTACATTAAATAGGTTAAACAATTATTTAGAGAAATGTCTGCTGATCTTGACGACACATTTTCCAAAAGTAGAACATAATCTATTCAAATTAAATTAACTAGAGCCTCTGATCACTCGGTTTCTTTTAATGCGATTGTTTATCACATTAGGCATCTTTTACAGCATATATGTGACCCTGCAGCACAAAAGCAGTGTTGAGTCGCTGGGGGATATTTGTAGCAATAGCCAACAATACATTGTATGGGTCACAATTATACATTTCTCTTTTATGCCAAAAATCATTAGGATATTAAGTAAAGATCATGTTCCATGAAGATATTTTGTAAATGTCCTACCGTAAATATATTAAAACTTAATGTTTGATTAGTAATATGCATTGCTAAGAACTTCATTTGAACAACTTTAAAGATGATTTTCTCAATATTTAGATTTTTTTGCACCCTCAGATTCCAGATTTTCAAATATTGTCCTCTCCTAACAAACCGTACATCAATGTAAAGCTCATTTATTACATACATCTCAATTTTAAAAAATGTACACTTATGACTGGTTTTGTGGTCCACGGTCACATATTAACCTAGTTTAAGGTTAACTTCTACATATTAACATTTAATATTGTTAATTCTTTTTATGATACATTCAAAATGATATAGATCAATGAGGAACAGTGCATTTCTAAAATAACATTAACCTAAATTAATAACAGGTGTTAAAAACTTAATGCATTAATGTTATCAAATTAACTGCACTGTAAAGTGTTATCGCAATATTAACGCATAACGTTTAAAATTTATTTGCCAATGCATGCGTCTTCTCAGAAAGAAAGAAATGCTGAGCAGTCCTGCGTGAATTTTAATTATTTTGTAGATTAACATAATACTGAAAAGCACAGATCACCTTTTTCAACGTCTTAAACAGAAACAACAAAAGAAATTTATTACATACATCTCAATTTTAAAAAATGTACACTTATGACTGGTTTTGTGGTCCACGGTCACATATTAACCTAGTTTAAGGTTAACTTCTACATATTAACATTTAATATTGTTAATTCTTTTTATGATACATTCAAAATGATATAGATCAATGAGGAACAGTGCATTTCTAAAATAACATTAACCTAAATTAATAACAGGTGTTAAACTTAATGCATTAATGTTATCAAATTAACTGCACTGTAAAGTGTTATCGCAATATTAACGCATAACGTTTCAAATTTATTTGCCAATGCATGCGTCTTCTCAGAAAGAAAGAAATGCTGAGCAGTCCTGCGTGAATTTTAATTATTTTGTAGATTAACATAATACTGAAAAGCACAGATCACCTTTTTCAACGTCTTAAACAGAAACAACAAAAGAATAAAGATTCTCAACTTCGACGTTCTGATCATCTGTGCAAAGCTAGCGGAAGTTTATGAACATTTCACTTACTCTAGAAATCTTGCGGTACGTTTCTTCATGGCTCTTGGTTTCGAAAGGTGGACGGCCGACCAGAAACTCATAGCAGAGCACTCCGAGACTCCACAGATCCACCTTCTCGTCGTGCGTTTTGCCTTCAATCATCTCTGGAGGAAGGTAGTCCAGCGTACCACACAGCGTCGACCTCCTGACAGACACATGATAAACGCACGTTAACCCTAAACCAACACAGACAATATGCAGCACTTTAAAGGTAAACGAAACAAACACCGAGATGCACAACACCTGACTGACCTGGAGGACGGTGTGTGGACGGACCATCCGAAGTCTGCGATCTTCAGCTCTCCGTTGGCCCCCAGCAGCAGGTTTTCAGGTTTGATGTCTCTGTGAATCACGTTCTTTGAGTGGCAGTAGCTCAGAGCGTCTGCGAGCTCCATTATATACTGCAAGCAGACATTATTATGAGATGTTATCAGTCCTCATGCATGAATCGTGAGCATTCGAAACAGGAGCGCACGGTGGTTTCTTACCGTTGCACTTCGCTGGTCGTCGAACGTCCCGCAGCGCTGGAGCTCTCCATACAGCTCTCCTTTAGGAGCGAACTCCAGGATGAGATAAACGCGCGCCGCGTCGTGGAAATAACCGTAGAGACGCAGGATATTGGGGTGTCTGAAAAGAGACAGCGAGTTCAACACACACCGATCTTACTTTCTGAATGCATGCGTCTCAGCGTCTTAATGATTCCCAGCTACAATTCCAATAAAGCATTAAAAAAAAAAATTACATAAAGCGTTTAGATATCAAACATATATGTGACCCTGGAGTCTTAAGTCGCTGGGGGATATTTGTAGCAATAGCCAACAATACATTGTATGGGTCACAATTATACATTTCTCTTTTAGGCCAAAAATCATTAGGATATTAAGTAAAGATCATGTTCCATGAAGATATTTTGTAAATCTCCTACCGTAAATATATCAAAACTTAATGTTTGATTAGTAATATGCATTGCTAAGAACTTCATTTGAACAACTTTAAAGATGATTTTCTCAATATTTAGATTTTTTTGCACCCTCAGATTCCAGATTTTCAAATATTGTGCTATCCTAACAAACCATACATCAATGGAAAGCTCATTTATTCAGCTTTCAGATATAATTAAGTCAGATATAACACTTAAGTCTGGTTTTGTGGTCCAGGGTCACATTTATTATTTTTGGCAGAACACTGTTGCAGCTGAATACCATGAACAAAAATCAGCGGCCTAAAAACATTTACAAGGGACTTTTACTGTGGTGTTTTTGTTAAAACCGTAGACTAACTAATATTGATTTCAAACATTAAAAATGTTTGAACAATAAGAACAAATGAGCGAATTAGCAATAGCAGCAGTAAATACAACCAAACAAAGTTCAGGTACAGAAATTTTTATATAATCAAATGTAAAATAGGTTTCTTTTAATAAATAAAATATAGATTAATTCTTAAAGTTACAAAAGTTATTCAGGGAAGATCAATAAATGATTGAAATGTGTCCTCTGGTTCTCCGAAACGGACGTGCTCTGACCGCAGCAGCTTCCGTTGACTAAGCTAAACATGCTTAAATTAAAATTTGTTTTATCATTCAAAACGTTTCCCGTAGACTAACTAATATTGATTTCAAACATTAAAAATGTTTGAACAATAAGAACAAATGAGCGAATTAGCAATAGCAGCAGTAAATACAACCAAACAAAGTTCAGGTACAGAAATTTTAATATAATCAAATGTAAAATAGGTTTCTTTTAATAAATAAAATATAGATTAATTCTTAAAGTTACAAAAGTTATTCAGGGAAGATCAATAAATGATTGAAATGTGTCCTCTGGTTCTCCGAAGCGGACGTGCTCTGACCGCAGCAGCTTCCGTTGACTAAGCTAAACATGCTTAAATTAAAATTTGTTTTATCATTCAAAACGTTTCTATGTTCTGTTTACTCAGTTACAGCTATAATAGCCATGCCTTTGTCCATATGAGGGATTTCCTGGAGGGTCATGAGTGCTCTGCTTCTGTGACTGGAAACCTATCTAACGACTCGGGGGTGATAAAAACAGGCAGCTGGTGAGAACTTGTACCTGAGATGTGACTGGATCTCCACCTCTCTCCGCAGCTGGTGCTCCACTCCGGCTTTCTCCAGCTGCTTTTTGAACAGCACCTTGAGCGCCAGGATGAACTTGGTCTGACGTTCCCGGGCCAGATACACGCTCCCAAACTTGCCTTTGCCCAGAGCTCGGCCAATGTCGAAATTCTCTAAACTCCACGCTTTCCTAGAGACGAGAAAAAACACATTATATTTCTTATCACCCGACGCCTGTGAGTTCATGCACCAATTCGGATGCGTTTATTACAGAGGTGGCGGAGTTTTCTAGACGTGATGTTGAAACTTGTATTAGTGTTAGGGCTGCTCGATTATGGCAAAAATCATAATCACGATTATTTTGGCCAATATTGTAAACACGATTAAGAGGGGGCCATATGACCAAAACGTTATACGAGTGATTTATTTAAAGATAGTGATACATATCAAATTTTCATATTTCCTGTAAATAAGGATGCTATGACATCTACATGGTAGAGACCAGCGGAATATCAAACAAACAAACAAACAAACAAAAAGTCCTCAATTATTGAAAATAATTAAACTGTCCGTAATAAAAAAAGCAAAGGACAAATGCTATAGAATAAAAAGATACAAATGAAACAAACTGTGCTTTAATGCTTTTTATGCAAGTCTCGAACAGCCTACTACAGAAATGAATAATCAAACGTAAAATAAAACGGCATAGTCTTCACTGTAAGAAATAAACTTTCTTTGTTTCTTATTAAAGCTACAGAAGTCCTTCACTCGAGAGCAGTGTGTGATTTTGAATTTGTCTTTTGTTGTTTGGTTAATATGAAGCACACAGTCGCAGCAGGAATATTAGGCTGCTGTCACTTTAAGAGCTGCACGGATCCAATTTACCGTATTTTCATTCTTAACTCTTTACGTTCATTTAGTACATGACCGACGAAGGTATACATGAATAATCACTAAGCGTGTAATAGTCATTTTTGCGTGTATTTGACCTTTTAGGCGCACACCTTGAGCTAAAAGATGACTTTACAGTCCGTCGCTGAGCGCATATATCTTCCTGAGGAGCAGCGCAAGTTCTCTTTCACGCTTTTAAAAACATGAATAAATATACTTCTATAAATCAAGCACGTCCCATTTTGCAAAAGTCACGTTACATGATTTGCACGTGAAATTGGGCTTTTATTGGAGGAACGAAAGCGCAGCGCTGGAAAAGGAGGCGGAATAGTAGTTTTATCTCGATTATTGTATTTTAATAATCGTTGGAGGCCGAAATCGAAATCAATTAATTGCACAGCCCTAATTAGTATCATTTTAAATTATTATAAAAACATTGATTTTATAAAACAACCCAATAACACTTGCAGTCGTACAGATATTTGGAGAAAAAAACCTGCTCCGTGTGATATTAACTATATCAGTCAAAAGTCATATTTGCCCCCTTATCTTGAATTTCGGGGAATTCTAAAAGTATTTTAATAGACTAAATCAGGCAGTGAAAGCGTGAACTCTAAATGCACACGCGCAGTAGTGTAACCTACATCTCAGTGTGCGCGCGCGCTCTGGGGGTGTCTTTGCGATATACTCGATAACGTCAAATCACATATCGTTTAAACAACAACTACGATATACAACAATTAAGCGTGAATACCTCAATCAACATCATAGAAAATATCAAATGTAAAAGCCTTACTTGGCAGTATTGGTTGTTCCAGTGGAAGGAGTTTCTGGAAAGCAACAGAAAGAATGATTATAATGTTCTCAGTGTGACGTGATGTTATAAGATCAGACGTGTCCGCAGAAGTCGCGCTTACGCTGAGGTTTGTCCTGGTTGCTGGGTTCAGTAGTTCTTGAAGGCTCAGCTACAGGCACTGGCTCTGGCTGCGGTTTGCTCGGTGTTGTTGCTTTGAGTTGATGTGGATTGACGTTCTGGTCTCCGGGACACGTGGGTTTCACAGGAACTGGGACTCCGACGGGCTTCTGCGGTCCCTGTGCCATGCGGAGAACACGTGTGTGAGGCGTCGACACGGGCTTCTGACCGCTCTGGGTCACCGGAACTCTCTTGGGTCCACCGACAGAAACCTGCAGAACACGAGCACAACATACATGCATCAAAAACAGTGTTTTGTAAAAAATGAATCACTGTAATAACAGTGTTGTCGAAAGACCCGGTACTTCGGTACCAAGTCGGTACAAAAAAAATGGATTTGCATTATGGATGTCGTTTTCATTTCATCTTGCCTGTAATGTTACATTACAGCCGTTACCGGGGAAACCGCTATCTCTGCCGCTCTACAAGCGCCTCCTGCTGGCAGAGAAGGAGTTTGCATTTATATTCCGCCACAAATAGAGTGCAAGTCTGTGTGAAACACCGCTTCTGTTATGAATATTACTCAATATTTTAATTAGAATGTCGGATTGAAATGAACATCGCTGTTATTTATTTATTTAGCAGATGCTTTTATCCAAAGCGACTTACAAATGAGGACAATAGAAGCAATCAAACTAACAAAAGAGCAACAATATATAAGTGCAAATGACAAGTTTAGCCTAACGCAGTACATGTAGCAAGGTGTGTGTATACACTCACACACTCTCTCACACACACTCACACTCTCACACACTCACACACTCTCTCACACTCACACACACTCACTCACACACACTCACACACACTCACACACACCGCTTCTGTTATGAATATTACTCAATATTTTAATTAGAATGTCGGATTGAAATGAACATCGCTGTTATTTATTTATTTAGCAGATGCTTTTATCCAAAGCGACTTACAAATGAGGACAATAGAAGCAATCAAACCAACAAAAGAGCAATAATATATAAGTGCAAATGACAAGTTTAGCCTAACGCAGTACATGTAGCAAGGTGTGTGTGTATACACACACACTCACTCTCACACACACACACACTCACTCTCACACACACACTCACACACTCACACTCACACACTCACACACTCTCTCTCACACAGAAAAACAAGTAGATAGAATAGAAAGCTAGTGTTTTTTGTTTTGTTTTTTTAAATAAAAAAAATGATAAATATAGATAAAATAGAATTAAAATAGAATAAGAAAGTGCTAGAGTTAGAGGGTCAAATAAAGGTTA
>NW_015505756.1:435780-440925 GCF_001515645.1 Sinocyclocheilus grahami
CACTCACACAAAAACAAGTAGATAGAATAGAAAAAAATAGAAAGCTAGTGTTTTGTTTTTTAAATAAAAAAAAAAAGATAAATATAGATAAAATAGAATAAGAAAGTGCTAGAGTTAGAGGGTCAAATAAAGGTTATTAGAGTAGTTAATCGTTAGCATAAGCATAATGAGCATTAGAATTAAGTTTCTTTATTAGCTATTTAGTGCTCCTATAACTTTTAAAAACAGGAGGACATGATGATATTTACCATTTTTACACACCAGAGGCTTTTAAATTAATTGTGAATCTAAAATATGGTTAACATTGTTAGTGTCATATCCGTCAGAAAAGCAGTTCCGGGCTTTTTTTAGCTAACTCAGTTGTTATTGCTGGCTGAATAACTCTAGAAGGGTTTAAAAGCCCTTTATTATTAACTATGTACACAGTTTGGATTAAACGAACGTATAGACAAATATTTGTAATTAGCATGTTTTTGTGTTTTGCTTCGGTACCAAAATTGGATTAATTAACATCTGGTAAAGCGACTACCAATGAAAACTAGCCGTTGAGCTAATTTGTGTACGTTTACGTTCATGAATGTTGATTAACGTACATCTTTCCCTTTTTTGGAACCAAATAAATAAAATAGAAAAAGCGGCATGTTTCATTGCATCAAAGATTTTTTTTTTTTTTCTGTCATTTTCAAGCCGCCTGGTCACAAATAAAAGCGTACTATTTCGCGCGCATACAGAGCTGAGCACGAAATGTAGCATGCATACAGACAACAAATGAAAACTAGTTTGTTACAGGAAAAAACATTAAATATAATATTATTTAAATATTCAAATTATGATTTCGGTTGATAGACGATTGCACAACGCATATAAAACACACAGTATGCAGACTTCTAGAGAATAAACACACAAGTTTATAACAATATAGTGTTAAATACCTTCTCGTTTTCAGGAGGTTGGATCGATTTGGTTCTTGCAGCAGTTTCCATATTCTGAGTTCAAACAACGACATATTATTTGAATACATATAATAAACGCATCACAACAAATCAAATAAATAACTAAAGTACACATTCAGTCCAGTAAAGAACTAATATAACGAGTGAGGCCTGACGGCACCCGTCCACACTAACGCTCCCATCAAAACGCATGCTGAAACTCAAATCTATTTAAAACAACGAACCTTTTCAAATGAACAGCTTTAAAGAAATGAATGTCAATAATACAGCGTTTAGTCGACAGTAACGCGATGATTTCCAGCTCGCCGTGTTATTAATAACCTGTAACCATTCGCTAAACCAGCCGTGTGCGCTATTTAATATTGAGAATATGTATTTATTTATGTTTATTCCTGGAGAGGACGAAGCGACGCTCCTCAGCGGCTGCGAGTCTGGTCCGTTTAATTTCAAACAGCCCACTTTTAAATACCTTTAAATATTATCTGATTTTGATTGGTCAGATGGAGCTGTAAACTGGAATCCTATTGGTTGCTGGAGAATTCGTCGTGTGACGCAAGCGCAGCCGTGAAAACGCATGGTTGTAAATGACCAGTAGGTGGCGCCAAAGATCATCACACACTTTACAGAATATATTATATTTTATACTCTAGTGTATTACTCTATATACGCCTGAAGATGCCAAACTCACATTAGATTCAGGGGCGTGAGCCAAAAGTACAGGTTGCACTATATTATATTAAAATATATTACATTTAAAATTAAATATCACATTCAATTTTTATATTTCAATGCAAAAATAACTAAAAAAATATATAAATTTATTTCAAAGGCATGTTTTCTATTTTTTCCACATATATATATATATTCATTCAATTTGTATTTTAAATTTTTTGTACAGCGCTTTTCACAAAACACAGCTTTACAGAAAATGCACGAAAACATAACTCAGAGCAATCTGTTATCAGAAGTGAATGTGTCAAAGTAATGCACCAATCACAAATTAACAGTTCAAGACGATAGAATCAAAGTTAGCTAACATGAAATTAATTTCAGGCAGAAGCTCATTGTATATATATGTGAAAAAAAATTAAATAGGAATATATATATATATTATATACACTGCCATTCAAAAGCTTGGGATCCGTAAGAATTGTTTTTTTAAAGACGTCTCTTTTGCTCATCGAGGCTGCATTTATTTGATCAAAATACAGGAAAAATACAGTAAAAATGTGAAATATTATTCTAATGTAAAACAGCTGTTTTCTATGTGAATATGTGTTAAACTGTAATTTATTTCTGTGATCAAAGCTGTATTTTCAGCATCATTGCTCCAGTCTTCAGTGATCTTCAGAAATCAGAATAATACGCTGATTTATTCTCAGAGCTGGGAACTGTTTTTGGAAGCTGTGATGCATTTTTCAAGATTCTTTGATGAATAAAAAGTAAAAAAAAATATATAAATCTTTTCTAACAATGTCTTCACTGTCACTTTTTTTATCAATTTAACACGTCTTTGCTGAATAAAAGTATTAATTTCTTTCAAAAATAGAAAGAATAAAGAAAAATAAAGTGTGTATTGTTAGAAAAGATTTCTATTTTAAGTGAATGCTGTTCTTTTTAACTTTTTATTCATCGAAGAATCTTGAAAAATGCATCACAGCTTCCCAAACAACATGAAGCAGTGTACATCGTTATAAAATACTTTTTTAGATCAAACATAATTCAGAAGCACTGTTTTTTTGCTGAAAGAAGCTGCACGTTTCATTCTGTCATCAAAGAAATTATTTTATTTATTCAACTAATCCTACCACCCAGAAATCTCTCGCAACTTTTCTTTCCATCGAACCATTTTCAAAGTCCTCCAAAACGGTTAATAAAACAGGACAAAATTAGTTTGACCAGAACTGATTCATAACACATTTAACCATTTAATAATATGACCCTAATCAGGTCGTTTAAATGCAGTTGTTTTATTCGAGTTGGTCAAACTGAAGTAAACCAAACATACAGAAGATCTCCGACGCCATTTCAGCCGAGAAGGAAAAACACAAGCCTCTGTAAAAGCTGGACAGGTTTCTGTGCTGAAGCATCTTCACCGTCACCTTCACTACTGAACTTTAGTACCGCTCTCCAGTCGCTGATGCTGAAGATGCAGAAGCTGTGATTTGTGGATGCATGAAATAACATTAAACTACAAAATATAAATAAATAAATAGAATGTATTTCACCCTCCTCAAAAAACGCACATTTCACCTCACGTCTGGATCCAACATCACATCAGTCCTCCTTTTCACTTACAGTCACAGCAAGTGCACACGTGTTCACTACTGAGGGCAGGAGATGTTTAACAGTACACGGAGCATGCTTGATGAAGATGTGACGTTCTGTCGGTTCGTTCACCATCATCCCGTCAGTGCTCAGTGTCCGAGTGGTTTTCTAATGAGTTCAGGTTCTGAAGAATCCACTGAACATCCGCGATGGTCCTCTTCAAATCAAGTCTGGATTAGTTTGTTCCCTTCCTTGATGCTTGGATTAAGTGTTACTAGTAAAACAATTAAATGTGTGAGTGCTGGTGAAGCGTAAGAGTCGCTTGACACTCATTACATCAGAGAGCATGTGTGTGTCCCGTTATACTAATTCATTAAAACTAGGTTTGAGAGTTTGTCGGTCGATGTTAAAGCTCAGGCCGTCTCTCCGCCCGCCGCCAGACGTCCCCGTCAGCCTCTAATGTAGACGCTTGAATGCGCAGGACGCCGAGAAAGATGCGTGGAGAAGAGCGGCGACAGAGAGGAAGGCGGTCATTTCTCGGTGACGGCGGCGGCGGCCATAGGTGTCCTCAGGGTTCCTCTGGCTGTGATGGCGAGCTCCTCGATCTCTGTGTTCAGACGTCTGATCACCCACTCCATCGCCTCGCGACCCTGCGGACGGACACTCACAGTCAGACTGAGCGGGTCATGTTTTTACCCAATGAACATCCAATATCAGTCCAGTTGTTTGTGATAAACTGGGTGAATTCAAACTCATTTTGACCAATTCGTGAACCATTTGACCTATGAAAAATACTGACACAATTGAATCAATTAATCTTATATCACACCTAACTAGTGGGCAAGTGATATACCACCCAATATGTGACACTGGAGCACAAAACCAGTCACAAGGATACATTTTTTGAAATTGAGATTTATGCATCAACTGAAAGCTGAATAAATAATCTTTCCATTGATGTATAGTTTGTAAGGATCGGACAATATTTGGCTGAGATACAACTATTTGAAAATCTGGAATCTGAGGGTGCAAAAAAATCTAAATATTGAGAAAATCATCTTTAAAGTTGTTCAAATGAAGTTCTTAGCAATGCATATTACTAATCAAACATTAAGTTTTGATATATTTACAGTAAGACATTTACAAAATATCTTCATGGAACATGATCTTTACTTAATATCCTAATGATTTTTGGCATAAAAGAGAAATGTATAATTGTGACCCATACAATGTATTGTTGGCTATTGTTACAAATATCCCCCAGCGACTCAATACTGCTCACAGATTAAACTTTTTTTTTTAAATTAAAGTATCTCAATTATTAGCAATAATAATCTTGTCTTATTCAAGAAAATATTAGCCCCAGTGATTTATCAGATTACTACCAGATTTTTAACAATGTCTTTATTCGTGAAAAATATTGTAATAGGATTAGAGAATCAGTTTCAATATAAAGTATAAATATGATTATTTTATAACTTATTTTTTTTATCAATTTCATTTTCAAATTATTTGTTTACAGTTTAGTAAATAAATATAATGATCAATTCAGCAATTTTGCACGTGTCTTAAAAAAAACTTAATAGTGTAAAAACGTAATAGTGTGATGTGATATATATATTAGCTTTATATTGAATATTTAAAAACATTTAATAAGAATATTGGTTGGCCACTGAGCAATGAAGCTGATGAAACATTTTAGAGCCAAGAAAAACTATAAAAGAGAGAAACGCATATTCACTGATGAAATGTGCATCACTTTGTGTGAGAGAGCAAGTGAGTGAATGAGTGTGTGTGTGTGTGTGAGTGAGTGAGTGAGTGAGTGAGTGAATGAATGAGTGAGTGTGTGTGTGAGAGTGTGTGAGAGAGTGTGTGTGTGTGTGTGTGTGTGTGTGTGTGGAGGGGCCCCACACATGAAAACCAC
>NW_015505756.1:441329-441779 GCF_001515645.1 Sinocyclocheilus grahami
GAGTGTGTGTGTGTGTGAGAGAGAGAGAGTGAGTGAGTGAATGAGTGTGTGTGTGTGAGAGTGAGTGAATGAGTGAGTGTTGTTGGCTATTGTGGTGAGTGAGTGAATGAGTGTGTGTGAGTGAATGAGTAATGAGTATGTGTCGCCTCTGGCTTGCTTAGTTGGGGACACTTCATTTCCGGCGTTATCGTTGACATGATTGCAAAGATATTATTTAAACTGAGCTGGATGTTGACATCACTGAATTCAATGATGAACTGTCTTTAACTGAAAAATGAGTGTTTACTATTGTCATTTTGCATTATTGACACTATTTTCCTAATTAATGCTGTTCAGTTGCTTTGTCACAATCTGTATTGTTAAAAGCGCTATATAAATAAAGGTGACTTGACTATGTGTGTGTGTGTGAGTGAGAGAGAGTGAGTGTGTGAGAGTGTGTGTGTGTGAGAG
>NW_015505756.1:441871-451892 GCF_001515645.1 Sinocyclocheilus grahami
GTGTGTGTGTGAGTGAAAGAGAGTGAGAGAGAGTGAGTGTGTGAGAGTGAGTGTGTGTGTGTGAGAGAGAGAGTGAGTGTGTGAGAGTGAGTGTGTGTGTGTGAGAGAGAGAGTGAGTGTGTGAGAGTGAGTGTGTGAGAGTGAGTGAAAGTTCTAAAGTCGGGGCAGAACAGTCAGTGACTGCTGAAGCGTGTTCTGGTTTGCTGACCTTTCCTGCATTGCTGGAGATGCTGGAGGCCATGAGTCCCTCCAGATAGCTGCTGAGACTGACGCCCTTCACAGAGATGATGGCCTCCTGCGTCAGCATGGTCCTGCAGGAACATCAGCAACATTACACCACAGACACCATGGAGAACCTCAAACTCATGTGGCTGACAGTAGCTGATGAGCTCGTTAAACACAATCAGATCAGAAAACGTGAGGAATCATACTTCTCCGGGTCCTCTGGGTGCGGTCGGTAAATGAGCCGCTCGTCCACAGACACCATGTTAGTGAAGGTGATCTACGGTGAGAAAAGCAGAGCATGATGGGTATGACACATTGTCAAGAGTATGCTGTTTATAACCATAACAAAAAGTAAACGCCCTCCCAGTCCTTCCTAGACAGGCCTTCAATCACACATCACACAAACTCAATGTTCTCGCTTTATGAAGACTATAATGCTATATGAAGGCCAGAGGATGAAGAACATGGATGTGTGAGAGAAGGAGCGCTGACAGAAAACCAGAAACTCTGTCAGACTGACATTAAATGAATCAGACGGCACGAGTGATGATGAATGCAATGCGCTGATGTGGGCACAGCATGTGTCCCGACACGTGTTTCACGTAATAAATGAGATCACTTACATTAGTGGACTGAAGCTCAAAGGTTTTCTCTTTGGGATCGACGACGGAGTGCTCCTGGATGTACGTACATGTCCGCGCGTTGCCAATGATCTGTGGAAAAACAAGACAACAGCTTGATGAATAAATCACTTATTAATAACCATAATTGAACAGCACAGACAGACAAAGGAATCTGAAGGCATGTTCCGTTTTGGCTTTAGTTTCAGTCAGTGTAATAAGCCTCAGAACTCAGAACAGAACAAGATTAACTATAATTAACCCAGCAACATTACCTTGACCTATACTAGTACTGCCTCTATTTACAGATCATTACTCAAAGCCTGAAGAGCCGTCATGGGAACATGGTTCAGATCTCACTCATTTCTCAAAAAGATGCCACTATGGTGATCGTTTCCAACAACAAGACAACTCTAAATGAATGAAACGGAGCAGTGAGTAAATTTACAGGCCGGATGGGTTTATTATGGCAAACATCAATCCAGTATGTTGAGGGAAAAGAAACGGTAAACTCAAAGCCTTGATCGCAAACACACTTGATTCGTTCTCTTTAATACCTGCTCAGATGTCTTTGCTCTCTTGGAGTCATTAGTGTTTAAAGAGTGTTTGTTTGTAACATTGAAACATGCATTTTATGTGGAGCTGCTTGTACGGTGTAAAGTGGTAAATAAATAAACTTGAAGGCTTGGAATTCAGAATCTCATGAACTGGATTTTCACCATTCCTCATTATTGTGGAGGTAGTAAAGTGCTAATAACAAACTGACATGAGCTCTAGGACTCATACTGGAAAGTTTTGGTCCCATAATAACCTCCGACAGTCCTTGAGCAGAATGAATGTGGCAGGTCAAGGGTGAAAGGATGACTTACGTCACAGCGGGACACACATTCAGAAACGAGACACCAGGACGACATGTGCTGAGGACTAACCAGACCGATATAACCACTCAGTGACGGACTGAAGCTACAACCGCTGTGAACCAGGGCGGGAATAGCTGAAGTCTTCCCATAGCTGGGATATGAACATCTCAAACCAGCATCTCAAACCAATAATCAGATCAGTCGGTGTTATCCAGAAGACAAGCAGGAGTCAGTACCGATCTAACGATGGACGGCAGGCCCCATTCGGTGCTGAGAAGCCGCTTGCTGTGCAGTCGTCCCCGCTGGTCCACGTTACGGTCCAACACGTCCACGCCAAACACGCTGGTGTTCATGGGGTTTGGGTACTTCTGCATGGCAGCTTTGGTCACGGTTTCCCATGGATGGCTGTGAGAGACACAAACAGAAACTTTAGCATTGCAGGAGCATAAAACACTGGACATTCAGGGTCTTTAATCAGAGCCGAAGTGCAATATGACAGTGTGAGACGGAGTTACATAATGCACACGCATGCATCTGTGCATAACCGTAACACGATCGCTGCGGAGCGCCTGCAGTTAAAGCCATCATGTGACCACGGGACATCACGAGCCGTTCATTCACTGACAGATCAGAAACATCTGATTCAACCACTGCTTTATTCACAACCACACTTCTTTAAGAAATGCAAAGTGAAACCGTTTGAAAGAAGAAAAATGATGTCAAAAACTGCTGATAATAGTCTGCTTTCAACATTAAAAATGCACAACCGTGTTCTACATCCAAATGAAACTGACATGAAATCAATGTGTGTACCTGTCACAGGAACTATTCTGTATATAATCCTAAAGGAGAAGCTACTACATCTACTTCCCAAAAATGTTAACTAATGTTATCAGATTAGACTAAAACTCACTGACTTTGCTCACACATGCTAGAACGACTTCACAAACGTCCCCAAAATACTTTTTATGCTATATTAATACCAAATATTCTTTATCAACTTGTGTTCTTTCCATTTGCACAGGTTTGTGTTTCTTTTTGGAACTGATGGATCAAAGGCCTTATTGATCGGAGCTCAAACTTCAGTTTCTGAGTGAATATTGCCAACATTATCCACAAAATCAGTAGATTTTCAGACCATATTTAACATAAATGGTTCATACAGCATTATTTTAAGCTTTATATTTGGTATATAGAGCAGTCATCTGTAAATATTTAGATTTTCTCGGGGGGTTTTTCATAGATTTTCTTGCATACATACAGACTTTTTCATGCACACAAGAAAGTTTTTCATGCCCTTGAGAAACTATTCACATGCGCACGGGAATATTTTGCTCGCTTACGCACTACATTTTCTAGCTCTATATACTATAAAGATTTCCTTTGTGTGTCCCTGCCATCTTACTATGAAGAAAACGAGAGCATGGATGCACATGAATTAATAGAGCTCAAAATGTGGCTTTCCTTACTAGGGTAGTACCGCTAATATTTCATTAGGTCTGCTTTAACGCAAAGCCTGCTCTGTGTCGGCAAAGAAACCACACCGCGATGTAGGGGTGTGCGATATATATCGTCTGCGATAATATCGTAATTGTTGTTTTAACGATGTGCGATTTGACATTATCGAGTATTTTGCAAAAACCATTCAAAACACCCCTACAGAGCGCACGCTTAACATAATTACGTGAAGTCTAGACTAGTGCGAGCGCATTTAGTGTGTGTTCCTTCACTGCGTGATTCAGGCTATTAAAATGCATTTAGAATGATCACAAATTCAAGAAGATGTCCGAATGCATATTCTGCAACACAGTAGGGGTGTGCGATATATATCGTCTGCGATAATATCGTAATTGTTGTTTTAGCGATGCGCGATTTGACATTATCGAGTATTTTGCAAAAACCATTCAAAACACCCCTACAGAGCGCACGCTTAACATAATTACGTGAAGTCTAGACTAGTGCGAGCGCATTTAGTGTGTGTTCCTTCACTGCGTGATTCAGGCTATTAAAATGCATTTAGAATGATCACAAATTCAAGACATGACGGCAGAACATTTATATATTTATACCACTTCATATAGTTATTCAACTTCACACAAAGAGTGCAGTTTTTCCTCCAAAAATTACCATGATTACAAATGTGACGTTGAATTCAATAAACAATAAGTTAATTAAGAGACGTTTTAGACGCCATATTGCTTGTTTTTGCTCTGTTTCGCCAACAAAACTCATCCCGAATACAGCCACAGTGCTGTTGTGTGTCTCTGAGCAACATGACGGTGTTTCGTTCCTGAATGAATCACTCGTTTAAATGATTCGGTTCAATCGCAGTGACTCACGCATTAACAGTGCTTTGCTGCCACCTGCTGGCGGCTTTAATTTCACATTTCAGCTTTTTCTTTCTTTTCTTTTTCGTGTTTTAAATCATTTCAGATATCAGTATTCAACGTTTTATGTTTAATATATCAAAACATTATTTATGCATGTGTAACTGCAGGTTAAATGCATTCATGTCTTGCATTAAACAGTGTGTAAATGCATCTAAATGCAGCGTCTGTGTGGATTTAATTTGCTCGGTAACAGCCCACATGTCTTATTATTCTAATTCCCTGATTAAATGTAAGAATTTGACTCAAAAGATAATGGACACTTTTAGAAAAAATGGCTTTATGAAGGTAAAAATGCCCATAAAATGCAAAAATCAGTTATTGGAAAAGATTAATTGCTATCAGTATGAACTGACCCGCACACAGAATATGAAGAATATTAAAAACATTAGGAGTCTTCGGCGGTCCTTAAGGTATCAGCACAATAACACACTCAGCAAAATATCGCCTAATTATCGTCATCGATAAAATCCCAGAAAATATCGAGATATATTGTTTTTTGTCAATATCGCACACCCCTACCGCGATGCCACAATAGTGTACATTCTCCTATATGCCAAGTTTACTGGTTTCTCGTGTGCACACAAAGTCTGTATATTTTTTATTTGTGCAAAGCTCCTTTTAGAGGCCGTGTAATGAGGTGCCAAGAATATCCTGAGAAACAACCTGCAACATAACCTGCATTCTTGCATAATGACACAGTGCACCTTGAATTCATTCAGTCGTGTTGGACAGTCACTAACAAATCAATAAACAGCTGCCATTCATCATTCATTCAGCAGACCCTGAAGCTGCGTCCCAAACCGCGTACTTATGCACTATTCTACGACGTTTTGTAGTATAGCTAGTGCGTTCACACTGAAAGTACCCGGATGCTGCACACTTCATGCGCTCAGCGGTCGCAGCTTTAATTGCGTCACGAAGGGGGAGGAGCTATGAGACTCCGTTTATGAATGACAAAATAACCTTATATAATTCATACCACACATGGTTGAGTACATAACTACATAGTGTACGAGTGCGTCATTTGGGACGCAACTTAAGCATTTTAGCTGCAGTATTTAGTTATAACTAATGATTAATCTTCAGTTTTGTCGATGAAAGTCATTCACTGCACATTCTGACTGACTGCATTAGCATGTAAGTAGTCACTAAATCAACTTTTACATCACACTAACGCTGATATTACCTCACGAGAACCGGATAAATACAGTTAAGATGAAAAAAACGTATTTTAATACGCTGACAGGAAGCCGTTGGCGCGCTAAAACCCGCTCACGTGATCACCCCACCGCAATAACACGACAAACAAGACCTTCACTCACTTGAAAACGTGCTCCGACGTCCAGATCTTCATGGTTCTGGTTGTGTTTTAGACGTTTGATGCGCGAACGCTGCCCGGTGACACTCCGCCGCTTTCGCCGTTTGTTCGAGAACGCACCGACGCACAGGCCCCGCCCACCGTGACGCACGCAGCAGCGCAGGAGGCGCCTCGACCAATCAGAGCCGCGGAATCTGAATGGCAAATGTCCCGGCTGGAGAATGTGCGCATGTATGGAACAGCAAGTTCATGATAGTGTTTGGAGTGCACATACTGTACAGCTGTGAGCATACGGGTTCTCTCAAGATCTGAAGGAGGTCATTCATTCATCACGTGACACGAGAAGGTCACACTTTAGTTTTTAGTTTGATAATAGGTTGGTCAATAATGCCACATGCGTTTAGACACACTTACATATTCTATAGTATTGTGATTTTTTGCACAAGTTAGGACTATAGTCAAGCTCTCAAGTAACACAAATGGAAGTCTGGGAATGATGTAGGGATGAAAACATGTGAATTAGTTATATAGCTTTTGTCTTGTGTTCAAAGTTGGTTGAAATATTTTTTTCTTTAGTCGTGTAGCCTATATCCTGATGCTCTAACACAGCAGCAGCAGCCTTTTACTGTAAAAAAAGATGCTTTATAATCAGAATATTTCAGAAAAAAATGACATTCACCAAAATCCCTGCTTCAAAGAGACAAGTTCATAATTATATAGCCATCACAGAATTATCATATTATGTATTATATTAGTAATTCAAGACAGTGTAATATTATAAAATAATAATAATGAAATTATAATGATGGATAAATGTGGGTCGAAGTAATTATTTAAGGGTGAAGAAAAACCACAACTCTATTTACTTTCACTCGCACTGCATTATTTCTGCTGCAGTCGTTGAGAAGACATGATGTACAAGCTGAGCGCTGTTTTACTCAGGAGTGATTCTGAACTGTCTGAGAATGTGTAGGATCAGCTCGTCTCGTGTCTGTCAGTTACACACCAGGCTTCACGTTCGTCTTTTCTGGACACAGTAACTGATTTCCTCCAGTAGGTGGCGCTGCTTCTTTCTGTTAACGTTCAGAGGTTGGTCTGTTGGATGATATGTTTCTCTTTGTGTGTAAGTTTGTGTGTGTGTGAGTGAGTGAGTGAGTGAGTGTGTGTGTGTGTGTGTGAGTGTGTGAGTGTGTGTGTGAGTGAGTGTCTGTGTGTGTGTGTGTGTGTGTGTGAATGTGTAAGTGTGTGTGTGAGTGAGTGTCTGTGTGTGTGTGTGTGTGTGTGTGAATGTGTAAGTGTGTGTGTGAGTGAGTGTCTGTGTGTGTGTGTGTGTGTGTGTGAATGTGTAAGTGTGTGTGTGAGTGAGTGTCTGTGTGTGTGTGTGTGTGTGTGTGAATGTGTAAGTGTGTGTGTGAGTGAGTGTCTGTGTGTGTGTGTGTGTGTGTGTGAATGTGTAAGTGTGTGTGTGAGTGAGTGTCTGTGTGTGTGTGTGTGTGTGTGTGAATGTGTAAGTGTGTGTGTGAGTGAGTGTCTGTGTGTGTGTGTGTGTGTGTGTGAATGTGTAAGTGTGTGTGTGAGTGAGTGTCTGTGTGTGTGTGTGTGTGTGTGTGAATGTGTAAGTGTGTGTGTGAGTGAGTGTCTGTGTGTGTGTGTGTGTGTGTGTGAATGTGTAAGTGTGTGTGTGAGTGAGTGTCTGTGTGTGTGTGTGTGTGTGTGTGAATGTGTAAGTGTGTGTGTGAGTGAGTGAGTGTCTGTCTGTGTGTCTGTGTGATTGAGTGAGTGAGTGTGTGTATGTGTGTGTGTGAGTGAGTGTGTGTGTGAGTGAGTGAGTGAGCAATGGACATAAGCATGCTTTAATTTTTCATGCACATCATCTCAGTTGTGAGGATCTTCTCTCCACTCAAACATGCTGTCCAACGCAGCACTGGACTTGCCAGAAACAACAAAGACTGTTAAAGCTGCCTGGATCAAGTTATGTACATATAATAAACATACATAAAAAGCTGCACTCTAAACCCGTATACATTTTTTATTTGCCTTGAAACAAACAAAAATTGGATAAGGGCTGAGGTGATTTTGACTGTTAAGAGTTCTTATGACACATTGTATTTCAAGTCTTCCTAACTAATATAATAGCTTTGATTGAGAAACAGGCTGAATTTTTGGTAGTTATATTCCTGAACCTCACTGGGAAATTTCATTGGGACACATCTTGAGATCCAATAAAGGTGTCTTGAGTGTTACAACTAAATGTGAATGAGCTGCAGCAGAGGGGAAGATTTTCAGCGACCTACATTTTGGTCAGTTTTTCTCGCAAAGCAAACATATGATTCAAAATATAGCACATGAGTCATATGAACCACTTTTACAGTGCTATTCATGGTGCTTAACAGCTATGATCACCATGAAATGTTGTTGCATGCAAAATAATTTGCTGTTGTGGTCAATGGAAAAAAACAGCATATGGGTTGGGAACGACATAGAAGTACAAAAAATTACAGAATTTTCATTTTGGGGTGAACATATTTCAATAAAATATTTTAATGAAAATGTCTGTCCTTTATTTTATGTAGCACCAATTTTATGTAAGCAATGAGAGACTTAAGGCTTTGCTATACTGTATTCAATATAGTGCCTTATATTGCTTAATAGGGATTGGGTTACAGTAAGTCTGCAGTAATTATAATAATAAAATTGAAGTCAATGGGAAGTACCATTTGTGTGTGTGTGTGCGTGTGTGCTTGTGTGTGTGTGTGTGAGTGAGTGTGTGAGTGTGTGTGTGTGTGTGTGAGAGAGAGAGAGAGAGAGAGACGTGTGTGTGACGTGTGTGTGGGTTTGAGCATCAGGATGAAAGCTGACTGACGTTGATGAGGTAAAGGACGAGTATCGACCTCACAGCATTCAGAGGCGTTCAGACGAGTGACTCCAGCATCTCCACATGTGAGGAGGATGAAAGGACAGAGAAACATCACACACAACACACTCACACACACACACACACACACACACACACACACACACTCACACACACACAGACAAACTCTCAAATGATCATCCATCACTTGAGGGTCAAGAACGACTGATCTTTGTGGAGCCACAAATGTGAGCGAGAGCGAGTCTCCATCAACACAGGCTCGTTTCCATGACAACATCAGATGCTGCTTAACTTGTGGGTGTTAATTCCTGCATTCATAGGGGTTATTAATTACATGTTGTCTTATGTTGATGATTCAGCCGCCTCACATTTATAAATAACACAATCTATCCTGAAATATAGTTTATAAAGTCTAATGCTCTACACCATACACCATCATATTCCACAGAAACCTGCTGTACTCTGTTAGACACACTGATAAAACTAGTGTAGAAACTATTGTCACGCACAAATTGCTTGTAAATTTCGCTAATAATGACAAAACTGACACTTTGAAATACTGGACATTTTTAAGTAGAAAGACTAAAATAGTATTTTCTTGTTGAACATACTCCAATAATCTTTATTTACAACTTTGAAAAAATATTTTTTGCATGACTTACACTTGACCTATTCTGTTGTATATTCCTCTTCATTTTCAATTTCTTGCATATGTTTTATTTTCTCTACAGTCTGTCCTGAAAATGGTAATAATCATTCAAATGAAGCTATATTGATTTCCCCAACAATATGCCAAACTATAAATGCATGAAGCAACATATTACATCATGTTCATGGAACAAACACTCATTTTGACTGGATACACGACCTCTGACATTAATATATTAAATAAATACGGGAATATTTCTCCTCCCATTCAAAAGTCAATAACTCAGTTTGCTGATGCTGTCCTCACCATGCATGATTTTATGGTTAGTTTATATTATATGAATAAATGTATAATATTATATAATTATTATTATTATTATTTCTTCATAATAATAATAATATCCTTATGCTTCTGCAGAAAGCTTTTTTCATACAAAAATGATGAACAGCATTTTAACGAACTGAATCTTTTGTTGTGCTGATTTTGATCTAATGTGAAAATATCGAAAGAACTGAAGGCTGTTTCTGAATTTCTCTCCTCTCCTCCAGACACACACTTTCAGCTCATAATCTCTGACGGCAGAATCAGAGAAATATGAATCGAACCTCTCTTTCCTGAAGTCTAGACGCTGTTTTTCCTGCAGCGTGATGCATTTGTTCAGTCAGTAGCACTCAAGTCACATCATGTGCGCTTCATTGTTATTGCTCTCAGAACACTTCATTTGGGTCAGATGACTGAGAGACCAGACAGAGAGAATGTGTGTGTGTGTGTGTGTGGTGGGTGAGTGTGTGTGTGTGTGTGTGTGTGTGTGTGTGTGTGTGTGTGTGTGTGTGTGTGTGTGTGTGTGTGGCTCATTATCAGTCCTGCGTGATTCCAAATGGACTGATGTCTCTCAATGTCTGCCCTCGTCTCTCTGTTTTTTCTTCCACAACGTTTATGATCTTTTCTCATTTCTTGTCTCTGTTTCCTCCATCTCTCTCTTCACACGTCTTCCTCTCAGTTTGAGTCTCTCTCTCTCTCACACACACACACACACACACACACACGCACACACACACACACACACACACACACACACACACAC
>NW_015505756.1:452052-464729 GCF_001515645.1 Sinocyclocheilus grahami
TGTGTGTGTGTGTGTGTGTGAGTGTGTGTGTGTGTGTGTGTGTGTGGCTCATTATCAGTCCTGCGTGATTCCAAATGGACTGATGTCTCTCAATGTCTGCCCTCGTCTCTCTGTTTTTTCTTCCACAACGTTTATGATCTTTTCTCATTTCTTGTCTCTGTTTCCTCCATCCACACGTCCACACGTCTTCCTCTCAGTTTGAGTCTCTCTCTCTCTCACACACACACACACACACACACACACACACACACACACACTCACTCACTCACAGATCCAGGTGGTTTGTGTCTCTGATGCAGCTAAAAATACAAGACGCAGGAGGAGAGACTCCCTCTGAATGATCCAGACATCATGAAATGAAGAGGCAGTTGTTCTGTCTCGACTCTCAGGTGTTTGACGCTCATGTCTAGACAACTGATTACAGCAAATGAGAGGCAGACAGACACAATAACACAGAGAGAGAAAGAAAGAGAGATGTCTGAATACTGGAGCTCATCCGTGAGCTGGAGTGAAATTCTACATGAGTGTCAAATGAGCAAAATCATATTTCAAAATCATGGAAAATGTCAATAGCCAAATGTTTGGTTATCTGTGTTTACAGTTTTATCTTGATTGATAACACACAATTCACCATTTTATCACAACTATAAACACAATTTCAAAACTACACACAGACTTCAGATATTCAAATATTTTAGTCAAAAACGTATTCTCTTTAATCAGAATACTGCACAGCCTAGAGAACACTAATGAGATCAGTTCAAAACACTGTTACAAAAACCTCCTTTTGGGGAATCAGGAATAATTTTGCAAGTCAATATCTGTTACAGTATGCAGCATAAATAGAGTGGTGCAGATACAGTCAAATTTAGCAATAAGCTTTAAGAAACCTTTACATATATATATATATATGTATATATATACACACACACACATTTAACTCTTCAATGTCTGCAGCAGGTACAAAACAGAGTAAAATATTAAATACATTCCATACGGAAATGTAATGACATACTGTATATCTCTCTATATCAAGAGTGATTGTTATCTATAAGGCTATATATAATTTCCACGTACATACATTCTCTGGGAAGATGAAGATATGAGTTTATAGCATATAAAAAATTCCCATAGCAAAATTTGTATGTGTGCACGTGTTAATAATATCTATATGATGATTTTTTTATATGGTATCATATGTAGCAACCATATGTCAACAATGTATATTTTATTTATATATGCAACTTTATTAAAACAACATATCTGTATGTTTATATATATATTTTTGTAATACATTTCTACCGTTTATATTTACTTATATAATATCAACATGTTTTGACAGGTTTTAGAATGGATATACGTGACATATATGTCCAAAAATGTATTACACATACATAAACATACATATTTGTATATACGTTAATATATTAAATTGTTCCAATTTCTAATATGTTTTTGCTTCATATGACAATATATTTCATTTATGGATATTTAACATATGTACGTACAGTATATAACATTCGAATATGGGGTTTTATAAACGTTCTATCCAGAACTGCGTGTTCATCTCAATAATGCTGAGCTCTTCTGCTCTATTTCTGGATCAAACGGATTAAGACTGAGAGGAAACTTGCTCAACGGAGTTTTGCTTTCTAACATCATGTGAGCGTCCAGCCGAATGAATCATCGTCTCTAAAGGTCTCAGACAGATTATGTTATCAGAGACCCAGAGTCTGATCAGGACACAGAGCTGAAGATGATCAGTAAAGAGAAAAACCTGCTTAAATAGTGTTGTGTGAGCAATGAGTGACTGTAATGAGCGCTGGTGTGAAAGACACAGAGAGAGAGAGACAGAGTGTTCATTCGGAGTGTGTTTTATGCTGCTGCAGTAGAGCGTCAGAGCCAGACATGAGCTCATGATAGCACACACACACACACACACTCACACTCACATTCACACACACACTCACACACACACACACACACACTCACACACACACTCTCACACACACACCCACTCACACACACACACACACACACACACTCACTCACACACACTCACTCACTCACACACACACACACACACACACACACACGCTAATAAGCCACGCTAATACCTCAGACTCAAGGTTATATGTTTCAGTCACTGTTGCTTGATGCATTTGCCATTCCACTATTGCAGCTGTCTAGTCAACGTACCTGTAGAATGTGACTGTCCACAGAGATGCGAGAGGAGGCCTCAAAAAGTGTGTGTGTGTGAGTGAGTGCGTGCGTGCGTGCGTGCGTGTGTGTGAGCGTGTGTGTGTGTCTGTGTGTGTGTGTGTGAGTGTGTGTGTGTGTGAGTGTGTGTGTGTGTCTGTGTGTGTGTGTTTATATACAAATTAGATGCAGTTTGTAAGATATAAACTGTTATGCGAGGAGAAAAAAAGTGCAATTTATCACTCAATTACTGTTCTTAACAAGCTGCTTCATGACATTGAGAACACTTCTAATATCAATTTTGTATGATAGTGAATATAATTGCTAAAATAAAGACTTTTATATCTTTCTCTGCAACAGTATAAAAAAATCAATCAATCAATCCAGTAATTACAACTTTTTATCTCACTATTCTGACCTTGTTTCTAACCCTGACCCAACTGATCAGTTGTATACCTTGAATAAAAGCATCTGCAAAATGCATAAATGCAAGTGTTATGTCATGACACGCTGCAGACTGCATCAGTACTGCGCTCCGGGTCACTGAGAGCCTGACAGAGGTCAGATTGTGACGGCAGACGGACACACCTTTCACGAGGTTGCTCTGACACGCTAAACAAACTACTGACCAAACTATATTTAACTATTCTAATGTGTTAAGAAGCTCGTACAGGTGTGGCCATCAGCTTCTGCAAACACACCGGAACTGTTTGCATTACTTATCTGTGCAGAATAATGACATTTAGTATTAGTCTGGGGCACTGGTTTTAGTTGAATGTTTTTAGGTAAACTTTTATTAGATATGTTTACGTTTATGTGCACACATTTTACCATAACAGGAATTAAAGGAATAGTTCACCAAGAAATGAAAATGCGCTGAAAATGTGAATCATTGAATCAGGAGAGAGATCTGCACAGATCAAGCAGTGTTTAAACAGCTCTAAACACATATGTGGCTGGATTCTGATGTGAGAGACAACAGCAGATGCACTTTTTCACTGCAGGAAGCGTTATTATGGATTATGGACTCGTATAAAAACGTCTTAATGCTGGATTAGTTTCAGCTTTTGTCTTCTCCAGATGTTAACTGATGGACTGGAGTGCTGTGGATTATTGTGATGTTTATCAGCTGCTTGAACTCTCATTCTGACGGCACCCATTCACTGCAGAGCATCCATTGCTGAGACACTGATGCAGTGCTGCATTTCTCCAAACCCGATGAAGAAACAAACTCATCTACATATTAGATGGCCCGAGGGTGAGAACATTGTCATTTTTGGCCGAACTATGCCTAGAAATTGTGTTTTTGGCCAGAGGAGGGCGCTTATTCTCTCAAATGGAGCTCAGATAGATGGAGTCAGTCTGTCAGCAGCACAATGACACTGCGACACTCACACTGAACATAAGAATCATGCCAATATTTCACAATGCAACACATTTTGATTTCTAATTCAAATCTCAAGTTAGAGGGCACTGATAATAAAAGAGTGTCTTTAAAACACTTTGGAGTCTGTCTGAAATAGCCTTGGTAAGCTCTAAACATATAAACTCTAAACGTGTGTTTTCTATTGTGTTGACTCTGATTGGCTCATGCACTCTGTGAAAGGCCAAGTCTGGCAGTGACGTGCTGCTGTCTGCCTCTAAGCCCCGCCCCCCGTGCGCTAGCCCCGCCCCTCTCGGGTTCCCAGCCAACTTGGACTTGAATGAGGTGCGCGCCGCAGACGGCTGGAAAGTAGTACTGACCGTCTGGGAATAACACCGGGAATAACACCGGGAATACTGGAGGACGGAGGCCAGACAGCGGAGCGGGGGTGGGGGGACGGAGGCTAAAGGAAAGCCGCTCCACAGCTGCCTGGAAGAAAGAAGCGTTGCCGAGAAAAGAGGAGAAGCCTGCGTCAATGTTCGTCCGTTTTCCGCGTGAGATTTCTCCGATGTTCAGCTTCATGGGTCTGATGAACGGAACCAGCGACACCCACACCAATGTCTCCTGTACGTGTAACTGCAAGAGATCCACTTCATTCCAGAGCATGGCGATCAGTGAGTATCCCTGCGCGGTGCTTCACTACACGATCCGAATCGCGGCGCTGGTTACACTGCATTGCGATTCGAATCGGCTTTCTTTAGTTTTGTGTTTAGATTAGTAACGGGCATTTATTCAATCCCGCGGTGTCTTTATGCGGTTATGTGGCTATTTAGACTGGTAAGCTCTCAGATAAACTCCTGGGAAAGTTTTGACGCGGACTAGTTTAGGTCGCGGAAGGATCCGGTTAGTAGGTGACGCGGTCAGAGACTGACTGACTCCTAGCTCGCTAAATATGAATTATGATCGAATTCACGTGGAGATGTTTGTGTTTAAAACTGAATAAGGATGATATCTGTGCGCTTGTCAGCCTCATTCAGGATGATCTGTTAAACGCAGCGGATATTTTGAAGAATCTAGTCCCTAGGTGTTTGGTTCATTCTTCAAAATATCTTCTTTGGCGTTTAACAGAAGACATGGGTTTCGGAACAATGTGAGTAAATGATGGCAGAATGTGAATTTTTGGTTGAGCTCTCGCTTGGCTTTTATTCAGACTGTGTTGCAGTTTCCTCACATGATGATATTATGATGCAATAACGTGCACATTTTCATAAGTGTTTTGAGGTCCCCAGGCCGGTCTGTTGATCAGACGGATGTGGGTTGCTCTCAGACAGTCAGACGGCTGTGTGTGTGACGCTCTGTCTGCTCTGAAATCCTCGGCTGGGAGTTGCCCGACTAATACTTCATGTGTAGTGACTAACTTATTGTTCAGACGGCTGCCCTCTGTTGTCCAGCAGACTCACTCATTCCTGGAATTCTCTCTGATTAACCCTCTTGCAAAATCTGTCTGCAGTTTCCAAGTAATCTTTCCTAAAGGAAAAGCTGAACAAATAACAAGGTGATATCAGTAAGAACTCGGCGTCTTGGGAAAAGGTCTGCTGGATTCCAGAGCAGAACTGGCTGTCCAGTAATAAATAATGTTCCTTGCGATCAAACGTCTCTATCTCTGTTTTCAGACGTCGTCTTGCCCTTGTTTGTCTAGACAGACTCTCAGTGACCTGATGATGTTCTCCGGAAATGAAAGCTAGTTTATCAAGTCACTCAGAGTTTGTTCTTCAACGGCTTGATTTGAGCTGTTTCTCGAGTGGGATTGTTTTGATTGTTTTTATTCTGCTGCTGTCTGTGAGGCGCTCTTGTTCCTGGACACGTCCTGACTGGGATTTCTCAAGTTGACTAAAATGTCCAGGTTTTGGCTTATTTGTGTGTTTGCATCGCTTTGGTTGTTCTCTGTAGATCCCGCCTTCTCACACACCACGATTGGTCGGTTGTGTAGAATGCCTGCACGCTATTGGTCAAGCTACTTTAAGTCATTACCTTGTTTGTAAGCAACAGGTAAACAAAGCCAAATCTGGGACACTTTAGGAAATTTAGAAATCCCGGCCAGGACAGAAAAGAAAGAGGACGTGTGGTCACCTGGTCATCCCGGCTTCTGTGATCATAAAGACGTGAAATCTCAGTGATGTTATTTTTAGACACATTTAAGCTTCATTCCTGTTATTTTTTGTTGATAACGCAGCCATGCTTGATTGTTGTCAGACGCACAAATCTAAAGATCATCATCATCTATGCAGCACGTGTATCAAATTAAAGGAATAGTCCTTTCAAAAACCAAAATTCTGTGATTAATTACTTACCCTCATGTGTGAATAAAAGCCCAAATTAAATCTACTTATGCACTTTTGAAGCATTTACCTTATTTAAGTTTTCTTTTAATGGCTTTCAATCACTCAGGTTTCATTAAAAATATCTTAATCTGTGTTTTGAAGATGAACAGTGGATTATGGATTTGTTATGACACAATGACAGAATTTTTACATGTTTACATCATTTTTACATTCACGTATTTGATAGGGCTGTATGATTTGAGGGGAAAATTCTCATTACTGTAAAAAACAAATGTAACAATTTTATGATTTTAAATGCATCATGATAGTAGCCTATTTGTTGTGCTGCCTTTAATATCTTAATATATTATATATATATATATATATGTATGTCTAATCAATTGAATTCATGAAACTTTAACCATTTAATATATCTGTGCGTATATATATATATATATTTTTTTTTTACAGTAATAGGGCATCACAGGAGTTATGAAACATGTCATTTAGTTATTTCTTTCTTTTGATTTGAGAAAGTTTTTGGTCTGGTGTTGCGTCTCTTTCTTTAAATGCGGGCGTCCGTGAGATCTTCACCGTGCAGTATCTGTCAGGATAAGCGAGAGCAGCTAGTGAGAAGCACACGCTCTCATCACAGACGCCCCCCGCTGCGTGTTTACGGGAACCCGAGCTTCTTCCTCTCCAGTGCTGATGAGTCTGTGTCTCGATGCATCAGTGACACACAGACTGCGCACACCGTACAACAGCAGATGCTTTGAGAGTCTTTGGATTTTTTAAAAAGAGGAACTACATGCAGACACAGATCAGCTGAAGATGCATCACAGAAAACATGTTTCTGCTCCCTCACTTCGTTTCACTGGAAAACTGCTGCAGTTCCTCAGTGCTTTTAGTAGATAATAAAAAATAGGTGCGAGGGCCCTCTTGGAATTGCTGTTTTTTCTTCTTCTCCAAAGTGAATCGCATTTTTGAGGGCCTAAGCATGCTCGCAAATTCACGAAACTTTGCACGCGCATCAAAACTGGCGAAAATGTACATCTGATATGGGTTTCGGAATTCGATAGCACCAACTATAACATTTCAACATTTCGTACGTGTATGAAATTCAGTACATGCATGTAAGGTCCCAACACCTACAGAAAAGTCTCTTGGAGCGAAGTCCTAAACGCAACAGGAACTCAGCCTTTTCGAATTTCCTCTACGAGTTCTGTGCAGTTTTTGCCATTTTCAGGCCTCGTATTTTAACGAACTCCTCCTACAGTTGTGATCGGATCATTTTCAAATTTGGTGTGTGTAATCATAAGGCCTTTGCGATGTTAAATTGCAAAGATCTTGAGTTTTCGTCGAAGGGCGTGTCCCTGGCGGCCTGACAAAGCTTGATGTTTCGCCACGAAACAAAGTTACTGTAACTCAGGCAAGTTGTGTCCAGTCTGCCCCAAACTTCACACGTTTGATAAGAGTCCTGTCCTGAACACATCTAAAGGCCAATATTCAGTTATTGTCATAGCGCCACCAGCTGGCAGCAGGAAGTTTGGCACATAGAAATGACTTTGACATATTCCTCATTCCTAAAAGTCTAAATAAATGACTTAATTAACTTTTTGAAGCGTTTGCCCCAGTTGAAGTTTTCTTTCAATGATTTTCAAACACTTAGGTTTCATTAAAAATATCGTAATTTGTGTTTTGAAGACGAGGAAAAGTCTTATGTATTTTTATTGACATGAAGATCAGTGAATGATGACAGAATTTTCATTTTCTGAGTGAATTATACCTTTAACAATTATATTTCACATTATTTGCTCACAGGGCTGCACGATTTGGGGGAAAAAAATCAAATTATTTGTTTTTCTGATAAAAATTATGATTGCAATTTAAAATGTGACTTAAAAAAATTACACGTCTGCTTTGCTTGTTTGTATGTCTGCAGATTAAATATCAATATGGCTGTAATTGCTATAATGATAATCGTTATTATTCTTACTAAACTATAAAAATTACTAAATTAAAACAAAATAAGAAATACTGCTATTGAAACTTTTCACTGCAAAATGAAAAAAAAATCAATATTTAAGAAAAATAATATAGTAATAGTAATTTTATTGTATGTTACAACTGTAAAATTACAATACTAATAATTATATTTTGATGGAAAACTGCTGTAAGCCTTACAGTTTCTCTCTTGTTGATGAACGTTTCTCATTACAAGTTTGTGAAATGGTTTTGTGATTTGATAATCGCGTATCGTGATTTCAGTTGATTTGGATTAATCGTACAGCTCTGTTTGCTCATAAAGTTGACTGCTGCTGCTCGTCTGCTCTCTCTGCTGTTGATTCGGGGTTTGTCGTGTCTTTGTTAAGTCGCCGCTCCGCTCATTATCCGGCCTTGACCTCGTGACGCATTGCTGTGTCTCTGAGGCCCGAGGCAGAGCTTTCTGATACGAACACATCTGTGTGGATCAGGCGCTGAGGAAACACACCGCTGTGTTCTGCTCTTCACAGAACAGGAAGAGGAAACAGCTGCGCTCCAGAACGCGTGTTTCAGACCCACGGCTACATAAGAGCCTGTCCGGTTCAGCAACAATGTGTGCTGAAGAGTTCGCTCTGTCATGTACTCAGCCTCACGCCGTAGATCCTCAGTGTCTTGACGAGTCGGTTCCTCACAAACACTATCATATGACTTCAGAGGAACAGAAACTAGACTGAAAGTTTGGAATAATTCTGATGTTTTGGAATTTTTTAAGTCTCGTCTGCTTACCAAGGTTGCATTTATTTGATCCAAAATACAGTAAAACACTGTAATATTGTGAAATGTTACTACAATTTACTAGGGCTGGGTTTTTATACAATTTTCACAATTCGATTCTCATTGATTAGCTTTCGATTCGATTACCAATTTGATTCAATTCAATATCGCTTATTTGGGATACATATCAAGTACAGTCAGGGTTTAAATTGGGCCGGGGCTGAGCATAGACTGTATAATATTTTAAGATTCTATTGCTGAGGCAAGGCTCACGCAGCCTCTCCAGGAGAAATCAAAATCAATTGAAAATGGAAAGTGTTTATATTTAAAAGGCAGTTAGTTAGGCAACATCAAACAACGTTTTCACCATTACGACTGTTTAATAGTTCTATAAACAGTTCAATAAGCAAATACAATAATATTAGGTCGCTTACATTTTAGGCGGAAACAGCGCATCTCACAGCAACCGCCGATTAATTGCTGATTGATTCCGTGTTTTGAAGTTTCATTAGCCCATGCATAAACATCTGATGAATCTGCCGTTTGAACGAATCGTTAGAATGAATGACTCAGTGACTCATTAAACGCTCACTACTGGCACCTACTGGCGTTTTAATTTCGTTGAAATGTATAATTTCCACCATAATTTCTTGTTTGTATATTCAAAAATATTTAAAAGAATCTCATAATATTATTAAATGCAGTTGTATTTACACACACACACACACACACACACACACACACACACACACACACACACACACATATATATATATATATAAGCTCGATACCATAGAGTCCCCTGGGTACTGTACATGCCAAATTTTCCAAGGAAAAAAAATACTAATGCTGTAAAATATACATGAAATTCAGTTGGTACTACATTACTATAATATTGAAGGTTAAAATTGACTGATTTGTTATGATGATAAAGTTACAATTACATAATAATATTTCTACTTCAATTCGTTTTTTTTTAAATATAAACATAATGGTGGCTGTCATAAAAACTTGATGGATTTATTCAAACATAAATTAAACATTGAAGAACAGTAAAATTTATAATGAATATGTTATATGGTGCATATATTTAGTAAAATACCCCTCTCTACAGTTTATTTTGAATATGTTTTTTCTGAGGTGAATGTGACGTTACGTGACATTGTTTACGAGCCGTTATATTGACGTCTTTACGTGACTGAAACACTGATTGAGCGATTACATGAGACGGGATACAGATTGTAAAGTTGTACTCTTTCTTTTAACTGATCTTCGGATGTTTAGTCATGTTTATTTTGTGCTATAACTAGTATTAAAGCGGAGGACATGATCAGTTGTTCACGTGCGCCTTGCGCTGCCGCGTCTGTTGAACTGAAGAAGTTGTACTCTTTCTTTTAACTGATCTTCGGATGTTTAGTCATGTTTATTTTGTGCTATAAGTAGTATTAAAGCGGAGGACATGATCAGTTGTTCACGTGCGCCTTGCGCTGCCGCGTCTGTTGAACTGAGACGCTACAGCGATCTGTCATCACATTAAACAGCGTCCAAAACGGCATTTATTGTTTGAATACTGCAATACAATGGACAGAATTTGAAATCTGAGACTTTGTTTCATATTGAAAGTACCAAAGCACAAAGCTTATTGCGATATATTGGATGGGAGGTGCCCTTCAGTGTTCCGTCCATTAACTGAAAACAGGCTAGACTAATCAATTCTTGGGATTTAAGAATCGATATCGTTCCGTAAAAATGAGAATCGATTAATATCAAGATATCGATATTTTTTACCCAGCCCTACAATTTACAGTAACTGCTTTCTATTGAAAATTGTGTTGAGAATTCTAAAAATTCAGCTTTATGTTACAGAAATAAGTAAAGTTTTAGAATATGTTCACATAGAAAATAGCTATTTTAAATTGTAATAATATTTCACTGTTTTTACTGTATTTTTGCTCAAATGCAGCCTTGGTGAGCAGAAGAAACTCATGGTATAGTGTATAATAACAACTATTAGTATTATTGTAATATCATTTTAAGGTAGTATCTGGATGGATTTTGAAAACTTGTTATCGTTTATTCGCTCTGAAAGTGATTCCAATGATATATCGTTCCTCTGTGTCGTTATCATTATACCCTGCTGTGGACTTCACTATATTATTTTTACATTTATAGTTTATTGTTCTCAGTATGTAAGAGCTTTTATGGACAGATGTTATGGTGTTTTTGTCATTTTTGAAGCTTGTATGTGAAAATGATTCGTCATAAATCAGGTGTGGAGAGACTCATGAGTGAGTAAATAATGATAGAACTGTGATTTTCGGGGTGAAATGGTCCTTTAAGGTTCCTGTGCTGAACATTGGTTGATGGTTTAATGTTCTTGATCTCTGAAATGTTTTTTGTGTTGAATTTAGAGCTGTTGAAGTTAACGCGATAAACACACTAATGCAATCTCATTTAAAAAACAGTGCCGTTAATGCAGGTTCAGGGTTGCCAAGTCTGTGGTATTTTTGATTTGATTGCATCCAATAATCACAAAGAGCTTTGTGCTTACTTCTGATAAAAGCAAAGTATTAGCTCTCATATTCTGTCCATTTTATTACAAAATTCAAACAGTAAATGCAGTTTTGACGCTCTTAAATATGGCACGACAGATCGCTGAGTCTCTTCCACTTTAATACAAAATAAACATGAATGAGCATCAGAAGGTGTTTAAAGATTCAGAACAACTTACTGAAATGATTTTGACGCTCTTAAATATGGCACGACAGATCGCTGAGTCTCTTCCACTTTAATACAAGTTATAGCACAAAATAAACATGAATGAGCATCAGAAGGTGTTTAAAGATTCAGAACAACTTACTGAAATGATCACGTGGCATGTAATCGATCAATCAGTGTTGAGCATTTCAGTTTTTATTTGAGTGTGATAATTATTATATCTGAACATAAATATCAGTTGAATATAATAGTTTGGGCTCTGTTATTCATTAACCTCAAATATTATAGTAATGTACCAAATAAGAGGGTTCCCTGTATAGTTTAAACCATTAGTTAGGAGAGATTTTTTCTTTAAGGGATAGTTCAGCCAAACATAAAAATTCTGTCATCATTAACGCACCCTCATGTTGTTCCAAACCTGTACGAGTTTCTTTCTTCTGTTGAACACAAAAGAAGATAGTTTGGTTACCAAACAGTTGACGGTAGCCACTGACTACCATTGTGTGGAAAAAATTACTATGGAAGCCAATGGCTACCGTCAACTGTTTGGTTAATGTTTGACTGTTTGGGCCATTGAGTTATTGATGTACAAATCCTAATAACAAAGTGCACTTCAGTAAACTTTATACTATAAAAAAATGCAGTTCTTGGCCCAAACAGTCAAATGTCAACCAAACAGTTGACGGTAGCCATTGACTTGCATAGTAATTTTTTTTCATACTATAAAAGTCAATGGCTACCGTCAACTGTTTGGTTACCAATAATCTACAAAGCATCTTATTTTGTGTTCAACAGGTTAAACAGACTCATTCAGGTTTGGAACAACATGAGGGTGAGAAAATGATGACCGAATTTTCATTTTTGGGTGAACTATCCCTTTAAGAAAACTAAACTGTTGGTATCAGTTCTGAATAATCGGCTATGGCCTGAGAGGTGTAGTATCTGTGCTGTCTCTGCTTTTTAGTCTGTTCCGTCCGTGAGGAATCAGAGTTTGCGCCGAAGAAATGGGCCGATGTGTGAGTGTGTGTTCGTCTCAGACGGATCCCAGTGTTTTGTCTGTGACCGCAGACGAGGAGCGAGCTTGTGCTCCGTTATCTCTCTCAGTATCGGTCACACGCGGCTACATGCCTCGGCCGTGTGTGGTTTGGATCAGGATCTGGTTACAGAAGATCATGAGAAATTGTGAAACCTGTTTTTCTTCCGTTCTCAGTCTTTTGTGGTTTTCCCCTTTCCTCTCTCTTCCTCGTAGTGAATGTGTGTGTGTGTGTGTGTGTGTGTGAGTGAGAGAGAGAGAGTGTGTGTGTGTGTGTGTGTGTGTG
>NW_015505756.1:465318-468173 GCF_001515645.1 Sinocyclocheilus grahami
GAGTGAGAGAGTGAGAGAGTGAGAGAGTGAGAGAGTGAGAGAGTGAGAGAGTGAGAGAGTGAGAGAGTGAGAGAGTGAGAGAGTGAGAGAGTGAGAGAGTGAGAGAGTGAGAGAGTGAGAGAGTGAGTGAGTGAGTGAGTGAGTGAGTGAGTGAGTGTGTGTTTTATAGCACAAGCGACTGATTGTGATAAATTACTCCAGAATCACCTTACAGTATGAACTTCAGCTGATGAGGAATTACGTAGTATATAGAAACAATTCCACATCATAAATGTAGACTTTATGAATCATATTTTGGCATTTGAATCATGATATATTCAGTAACTTAGTTTTTGTATTACCGTGTTTGTATTATTAAAATTATAAATTTGCTTTTGTATCAACTTCACACATAAAATGCTGTTGCATTGATTTTTTTTCTTCTAGAAATTAAAAGGTAGTTATTAGTCCAAAAGCATGTACACTTCGGAAATAGTTTATATAAAATACATATTATATGAAATATTATTACAATGTGAAACAGTTGTTTTCTCTGTGAATCTGTGTTAAACTGTAATGTATTCCTGTGATGTGCAGCTGTATTTTCAGCATCATTCCTCCAGTCTTCAGTGTCACATGATCTTCAGAAATCAGTATAATATGCTGATTTGCTGCTCAACAAACATTTCTGATTATTATCAATGCTGAAAACATTAATATTTTTGTGGAAACTGTGATGCATGTTATTTTTCAGGATTCACAGATGAACAGAAAGTTCAAAAGAACAGCATTTATTTCAAATAGACATCTTTTGTAACATTATAAATGTCTTTACTGTCACTTTTGATTACTTGAATGCGTCCTTGATGAATAAAAGTGTTAACTTATTTTTAAAAAATCTTTTGAATGGTAGTGTGTATAGTATAGTATATAAGTGTAGTGCAAGATGTCGGTTCTGTCTGTTGTGTGTGTGTACAGTAAGTACAGTAGACACTTCCCGTCACATTCTTCCACTATATATCATTCACTGGTTGTCTCTGTCAGTGTGTTTCTGACACACTCGCTGTGATCTGTTATAAGGCTCAGACACTCATATCAGCGAGCGCCGGCTGTTTTAGTCTCCATTAACAGTTCCAGTCTGAGTGTGTGAGTTAATAATTAAGTGCTCTGGCAGCGGCTCAGGTGAAGGTAAAGCTAGTCTGGCCTCTATGAGCCATATGCTGTTGGCAGAGATGCGAGGAGATCGGCTTTGTTTCTGGACTATTCAGCAGTTTGCTGTTGCAGGTTTGCCAGCGTGGATTTACACTGACGGCTGAACCAAAGCCTCAGGTGAACTTCAGTCTCATAAAGCAGCAGGACGTCTGAGACGCTTTTCCTGGAAACATGGAGTTCGTTTAGTTAACCTAGAGATCATGTGCTGGTTTCTGTGTCGGTGTTTCGTTGAAAGTTTGCGTGGCGTTCTGTGCGTTTGTGTTGTGTGAGAAGTCAGTGAAAGTGATTTTGTGCCTCTTTGGGATGAACAATAAAGCGACGTTCTCTTGCAGAACGCAAGCTTCTAGAGGCACATAACTCTGAAGTAATGAATTTAGGTAAATGAGTGCAGAGCCAGTGCTGGTTTTGTAGGCAAACATCAATGCCTTGAATTTAATGCGAGCAGCTACTGGTAGCCAGTGCAGACTGATGAACAGAGGTGTGACATGCGTTCTTTTCGGCTCATTAAAGATTAATCTTGCTGCCGCGTTTAATTGTAGAGGTTTGATAGAAGTGGCTGGAAGACCTGCCAAGAGAGCATTGCAATAGTCCAGCCTGGACAGAACAAGAGCTTGAACAAGGAGTCGTGAAGCATGTTCTGAAAGAAAGGGCCTGATCTTCCTAATGCTGTATAAAGCAAATCTGCAGGACCGGGCAGTTTTAGCAATGTGGTCTGAGAAATTCAGCTGATCATCAATCACAACTCCAAGGTTTCTGGCTGTTTTTGAAGGCGTTATGGTTGATGAGCCTAACTGGATGGTGAAACTAAATGATATGAAATTATATAAATGATATGTATATGAATTATATAACTAAAATTAAATAACAGAACTAATATTCTGTATGTTGCTCAAAAACAAAATATATTGTGTTCAGCAGAAAAATGTTTTTTTTTACCGAGTCGTTTAAAAATAACACATGTTAGAGCTGTAACGACAATACCGTGATACCATGATATTTTTGCTTAAGGTTATCATACCGTTAAAATCTCATACCGGCCCATGCCTAGTGCTAACTAAGTAAATAACATTTTGACTTCATGTGAGCTTGAAGACATTCTGTCTGTTTGTCTGTGGTTCTCGTCCACCTTCCCTCAGTAGTGTGCTCAGAGTGAAGCGTGACCTTTGCTCTATTTCAGCCTGTGTGCTCGAACGTGTCTGTCTGAGAAACCAGTCTGGGAAGTGTTTGCACTGCTCTGTGTGTGTGTGTGTGTGTGTCTGTGTCTGTGTCTGTGTTTGTGTCTGTGTCTGTGTGTGTGTGTGAGAGAGAGAGAGTGTGTGTGAGTGTGTGAGTGAGTGTGTGAGTGAGTGTGTGAGTGAGTGTGTGTGTGAGAGAGCGAGTGAGAGAGCGACAGGGTCACACATCACAGTGGAGTCAGCTGTCTTAACCATGGTTTGTGTACTGCAAACACATATTCATCACTGTGTCTGTCACGCGACTCTGTTGCCCTTTCGGGCTTGAACTGATGGTAAAACTAATGACATTATTTACTGTCTTTACATTTATTTTGAAAGATGAAGCTCGCGATTATGGTAAGGGGCGTTACATTTCCGACGAGTGCTTGCGGTGTTCGGCCAATCACAATGCACTGGGTCAGCTGGCCAGTCAGAGCAGACTGCGCTTGT
>NW_015505756.1:468363-473761 GCF_001515645.1 Sinocyclocheilus grahami
GTGTGTGTGTGAGCGAGAGAGTGTGTGTGTGTGTGTGTTTCCATCAGGTTGTTTTGTCTGAGAACACAGACGGGTTGGTCGCGGTCACATGGCATTAATAGTGTCTGTTAGCGACGGGTTTGACTGCTTCTCACGAGATCTGGGTTTGAGTTCGTTCAAGCTCTGTGTGCAGGGTTATTATCGTTAAAACCATAAAAAAATTTTTTTTGCTTGAAAATAAATAAAGTACTAAACAACTAATAAATAATAAAACTTAATAAAAACTATGTAAACATAAAAAATTACATAAATACACAAGAAAAGTACTAACATTTTAATTAAAATATAAAAATAAAATCTAATTCAAAATATTAATGAAAAATACTTCTAAAGCATTTATTCATCTTAGTTAATGTTAATCTCAACATTTACTTGACATTTATTTAATCAAATGTTATATTTCTTAACACTAGTTAGTGCACTGTGAACTAACATGAACATTTTTATTAACCACGTTAACAAAAGTTAATAACTGCTGTAAAAATTTAAGTATTACCAGATATTATGTTTTACAAGAAAATAAAATATTTCAGTTTTTCTACTTCAAAATTTCATTTAATCCAACTTGCCCTTTCTCTTAATAAAAAGTTCAAAAGAACAGCATTTATTCAAAAAAAAATCTTTTCTAACAATATAAGTCTTTACTGTCACTTTTTATCAATTTAACACATCTTTGCTGAATGAAAGTATTAATTTCTTTCAAAAATAGAAAGAATAAAAATCTGCTGTCCCCATGCTTATGAACGGTTAGAAAAGATTTATTTTTTAAGTAAATGTATTCATCAAAGAATCTTGAAAAATGTTACAAAACAATATTAAGCCAATGTTTCCAACATTGATAATAAAGCAGCATATTATACTGATTTCTGAAGATCATGTGACACTGAAGACTGGAGGAATGATGCTGAAAATACAGCTGCGCATCACAGAAATACATTACAGTTTAATAGATATTAAAATAGAACACCGTTATTTTAAATTGCAATAATATTTCACAATTTTAATGTTTTTTCTGTATTTTTGATCAAATAAATGCAGCCTCGATGAGCAGAAGAGACGTCTTCAGAAGAGAATTCTTACTGATCCCAAACTTTTCAACGGTAGTGTATATATATATTTTATTTTTATTTTTTACAGTGCATGAAGACCGTTTTGGTTTCAGTGTTTCTGGAGGTTCAGTCTCAGGTTTAGTCTCTGATAAACGCTCGACTGTGAAACTGAAGCTGAACGAGTGGATGATTCCGGCGTGATGAAGCACAGGCTGGAGTTTATCCAGAGTCTGGAATGTTATTTTGCCCGAACACAAACACGGCTGGAGCGACTCGAAGTGCACAGACGCCTGCCGAGTCCAGTGCCCGGGACAAATCTGTGAGAACTTTTGCATGTGTTTTCATCCAGTGGTCACTTTGTCACTGGTGTTTTAAATTTCGTTTGTATATCATGATTGATGCCCAACCTTCCCTTTATTATTTCCATTGGTTTGTGTCGGTGCAGAATGACGTTCTCAAGCGTTCAGGCAGCATCTGAATCCTCCTAAACGACCATTCCGTTTGTATTTTTCAGAATGAGTTCAACCGTCAGTCTCTGCCTCTCATTAAAGCATAGTTTGCATTGTTTACCGCATTTTCCGTCCTTGGCGTGTTTGAACGGCGTTACACAAACACACACACACACACACACACACACACATGTTCAGACTGATTCTTCAAGGGCCACCTGTGCCGCTAGACCAAACACACACGTCTGAACCTTCACCAATGCTGTGCTCACGCAACCCATCCGGCCTAGTTAATCCAGAGCTGGTGAAGTCCTGTGACTAGCCTCTCTGAGGTTCACCCGTCTGAATGAGGGTCACTGAATATGTACAACAACTCAGACAAAGTTTGTCTCTTCATCAGGTTACTGTCAATGTAGCACTGCATCAGTGTCTCAGCAATGGGTGCTCTGCAGTGAATGGGTGCCGTCAGAATGAGAGTCCAAACAGCTGATAAAAACATCACAATAATCCACAAGTAATCCACAGCACTCCAGTCCATCAGTTAACATCTGGAGAAGACAAAAGCTGAAACTAATCCAGCATTAAGACAATTTTATACGAGTCCATAATAACTCTTCCTCCAGTGAGTCAGTGTTCTGGTGTGAATCAGGAGAGAGATCTGCACAGATCAAGCAGCGTTTAAACAGCTCTAAACACATATGTGGCTGGATTCTGATGTGAGAGACAACAGCAGATGCACTTTTTCACTGGAGGAAGAGTTATTATGGACTCGTATAAAATTGTCTTAATGCTGGATTAGTTTCAGCTTTTGTCTTCTCCAGATGTTAACTGATGGACTGGAGTGCTGTGGATTACTTGTGGATTATTGTGATGTTTTTATCAGCTGTTTGGACTCTCATTCTGACGGCACCCATTCACTGCAGAGCATCCATTGCTGAGACACTGATGCAGTGCTGCATTTCTACAAACCTGATGAAGAAACACACTCATCCTGATCTGGGATTGCCTGAGCGTGAGCACATTTTCAGTTTTGGGTGAACTGTTCCACTAATGTACAGGATAAAAGATGAACTATATTCACTATAATATCACATGACCTTGTTTTTATAAAATGCTCACTAACAATCAGCTTCAGGACTGCGGCCGTATGTTTTATGATGTCTGTCTGCTGTTTCCCACAGTCGGTTCTCGGTGAGCGAGAGGCTCTGTCTCTGTCTTTGTCTCTCTCTCTCTGTGTTTCTCTGCTTTGTCATTCCCATGGAAATTTGCAAGCAAATTGTGACACCATGTGACCTCTCTCACACACACACTCACACACACACACACACACTCACACACACAAACACACACACTCACACACACACACACACACACACACACAAACACATATACTCACACTCACACTCACACACACACTCTCACACACACACACACACACTCTCACACACACACACACATGGCTACCACACCCACTCACCCATTTGAGGCACAGCCACTGTCAGCAGACTGGTGTGTGTGTGTGTGTGTGTGTGTGTGTGTGTGTGTTTTGGTGTTTAATGGTCTATTTGGCAAAAAAGAGAGCAGCACACATTAGCACAGTGAGTACAAATACACACACACACCATATAAATGAGCATGTACTATAGACTTCTGTTGTTGTATTGTAAAATTAATTCTTATTGCCACAGACTAACACACCCTAAAAGTATTCAAACATTGTTATAGATTAATATTTATATATTATATATAAAATATACTGGCGCAGCTTTATATATATATATATATATATATATATATATATATATAGACGGCCCTGAATGTTTGGTCAGATTTAAACTCATTTCTAAGGTCAAATTTGCTCCCAAACGGCAGCTAAATACACACACGCACACGCATGCGCGCCCCTCCTCTCTCTGTCTGTCTGGCTCGACTGCGATCAGGAACAACCCTTGAGAAAGAGACGGGGGAGAGGCGGAGCTTTGACCTCTCATGACCCCTGCGGCACCCTGCGTCTGATCTCTGAATGTGTGTGCGTGTGTGTGTGTGTGTGTGGACAGTCAGTCATTATGAATGTGTGTTTGTGTCTGGCTCTGCGCTCGTGGCTCACTTCACGTCCTCGCACCATCAGCTGTCTCGTACTCTTTTTGTTTTCATATGCAAAACCGGCTCACACAGACAATTCAGTCTAGACCGGCGGTGCTCAGCCCCATCTGCCCCGGGGTGTGTGGGAATGCAGGAGCTTCAGTGTGAGTTTAACTCTGGTGGATGTGGCATCATGCAGCTCCATGAGGCGGACGCTTCGCAGCCGTGTGTTCAGACGCGCTGCAGCGGTGAGTCTGAAGCTCTTATAGTGTTTTAGAGAAGCTGGAGGATCAGGCTGCTGGGTTTGTCTGCTTAATATTATTTTATTTCATTATTTTGGGTCAGTCCTTGTACTTGCAAATGTGATGGTACAATTGAGGTCAGTTTTCTGTGTCTGAACTTCTTTTAACATTAACTGTGATGCTGACTAAACTATGAAAATATCTGCGTATCTAATACTCAACAGTTTGTGAGCTTTAAAGAAATTAATACTTTTATTCATCAAGTATGCATTAAATTGCTCAAAAGTGACAGTAAAGACATTTATAATGTTACAAATATTTCTATTTCAAATAAATACTGTTCTTTTGAACTTTCTATTCATCTGTGAATCCTGAAAAATAAAATGGATCACAGTTTCCACAAAAATATTAATGTTTTCAACATTGATGATAATCAGAAATGTTTCTCGAGCAGCAGATCAGCATATTATACTGATTTCTGAAGATCATGTGACACTGAAGACTGGAGGAATGCTGATAAATAAATGACACTTTAACAGATATTCACATAGAAAATAGATGTTTAAAATTCTAATATTTCACGGTTTTTACTGTATCTTGGATCACATAAATGCAGCCTCGGTGAGAAGAAAGGACTTCTTTCAGAAACATTTAAAAAAGCTTACCGACCCCGAACACTAGTGTGTAAATGAGTCTCTGTAGATGTTCCCCTTCTACATAATGTTCAGTATTAATTGTTTATGGAGTCACTGAATTGTTTAAAGTTTGGTCTGGTCTTTGGAACTAGTAGTTTTTCTGAATAACTATTAGTGGAAATGAAAAATGTTGTTTTTACTGTAAAATGTGTTTTGAGTTCCTGAAGCTCCTTTGAGATCTTTTTGAATCTTATTTTGAATCTTATTGCGTCCCTTCTGAACTTTATTTTCATGTTTACTCAAGTTTTCACTTATATTACGAGCACCTTTATTAGCATGACTGTAGACGGTAAAGATGCATTCAGTGTGATTCACAGTATTTCTGTGTGTGTGTGTGTGTGTGTGTGCGCAGCCCAGCTGGAGTTTGTTCAGATTCTGGTGATCGTGGTGGTGATGATGATGATGGTGGTGGTGATCACGTGTCTGCTGAATCACTACAGACTGTCTGCGCGGTCTCTCATCTCTCGCCACGGACGAGCGCACAGACGACACCTGCCCCTGCCATCGGTAAGAAAAACACACACGCACACACACACTGTCCGTGACAGCTTCATTCACACACGCTGATGTCCGTCTCACGCCAGGCATCTCATCACTGTGGAGTAACTGTGTAACTGTACATTTTACTTGTGTGAGTGAGTGTGTGTGTGTGTGTGTGTGTGTGTGTGTACTGTGTGAGTGTGTGTGTGTGTGTGTGAGTGTGTGTACTGTGTGTGTGTACTGTGTGAGTGTGCTGTGTGAGTGTGTGTGTGAGTGTGCTGTGTGAGTGTGTGTATGTGTGTACTGTGTGTGTGTGTGTGTGTGTGTGCTGTGTGTGAGTGTGTGCTGGGTGAGCGTGTGCG
>NW_015505756.1:474025-476753 GCF_001515645.1 Sinocyclocheilus grahami
GTGTGTGTGTGTGTGTGAGTGTGTGTGTGTGTGTGTGTGTGTGTGTGTGTGTGAGCGTGTGAGCGTGTGTGAGTTTGCGAGTGTGCATGTGAGCGTGTGTGAGCGTGTGTGAGTGTGAGCGTGTGTGAGTGTGTGTGAGTGTGTGTGAGTGTGTGTGAGGTTTGCGAGTGTGCATGTGAGTGTGTGTGTGTGTGTGTGTGGGTGTATGTGTACTGTGTGTGAGTGTGTACTGTGTGAGCGTGTGTACTGTGTGTGTGTGAGCGTGTGTGTGTGTACTGTATGAGTGTGCGTGTGTGTGAGTGTGAACGTTTGAGCGTGTGTGTGAGCGTGTGAGCATGTGCGCGTGTGCGAGTGTGCATGTGAGTGTGTGTGTGTGTGTGTGTGAGCGTGTGAGCGTGTGTGAGTTGAGCGTGTGTACTGTGTGTGTGTGAGCGTGTGTGTGTGTACTGTATGAGTGTGCGTGTGTGTGAGTGTGAACGTTTGAGCGTGTGTGTGAGCGTGTGAGCATGTGCGCATGTGCGAGTGTGCATGTGAGTGTGTGTGTGTGTGTGTGTGTGAGCGTGTGAGCGTGTGTGTGTGTGTGTGAGTGTGTGTGTGTGTGTGTGAGCGTGTGTGAGCGTGTGTGAGTGTGTGTGAGCGTGTGTGAGCGTGTGTGAGTGTGTGTGAGCGTGTGTGAGCGTGTGTGAGTGTGTGTGAGCGTGTGTGAGCGTGTGTGAGTGTGTGTGAGCGTGTGTGAGCGTGTGTGAGTGTGTGTGAGCGTGTGTGAGCGTGTGTGAGTGTGTGTGAGCGTGTGTGAGCGTGTGTGAGTGTGTGTGAGCGTGTGTGAGCGTGTGTGAGTGTGTGTGAGCGTGTGTGAGCGTGTGTGAGTGTGTGTGAGCGTGTGTGAGCGTGTGTGAGTGTGTGTGAGCGTGTGTGAGCGTGTGTGAGTGTGTGTGAGCGTGTGTGAGCGTGTGTGAGTGTGTGTGAGCGTGTGTGAGCGTGTGTGAGTGTGTGTGAGCGTGTGTGAGCGTGTGTGAGTGTGTGTGAGCGTGTGTGAGCGTGTGTGAGTGTGTGTGAGCGTGTGTGAGCGTGTGTGAGTGTGTGTGAGCGTGTGTGAGCGTGTGTGAGTGTGTGTGAGCGTGTGTGAGCGTGTGTGAGTGTGTGTGAGCGTGTGTGAGCGTGTGTGAGTGTGTGTGAGCGTGTGTGAGCGTGTGTGAGTGTGTGTGAGCGTGTGTGAGCGTGTGTGAGTGTGTGTGAGCGTGTGTGAGCGTGTGTGAGTGTGTGTGTGTGTGAGCGTGTGTGAGTGTGTGTGAGCGTGTGTGTGTGTGAGTGTGCGTGTGTGAGCGTGTGAGCGTGTGTGTGTGTGAGAGCGTGTGTGAGAGCGTGTGTGTGTGTGCGTGTGTGCGTGTGTGAGCGTGTGAGCGTGTGAGCGTGTGAGCGTGTGAGCGTGTGAGCGTGTGAGCGTGTGAGCGTGTGAGCGTGTGAGCGTGTGAGCGTGTGAGCGTGTGAGCGTGTGAGCGTGTGAGCGTGTGAGCGTGTGAGCGTGTGAGCGTGTGAGCGTGAGCGCGTGTGTGTGTGTGTGGGAGTGTGTGTGTGAGTGTGTGTGTGTGAGTGTGTGAGTGTGATATTGATCATCCCATAATTCTGATTTTTGCTCAGTCTTGTGTGTCTATTAATCTATATAATTCTTCCCTCTAACTCCTAACCAGCCGCTGAAGAGACTCACTAAACAAATCCTGACACCTAGTGGATCTAGATCTACTTCCTCAGAATATCACAAGCGTTGCAATATGTCATGATCGAACGCATTATGTATTAATTGAATCATGACAGAAACTGAGCCAAATGTGTGAGAGGTGACCGACACACTCATGCTGAGAAATGAAGCTTTCAGAGTCTCTTCTAGATTAACAGAACTGTAGGAAACGAATGGACATAAATGAGAAACAAAGATATTTGTAAACATATACTGTATAATTCACATCCTTACATAAATATAAGGATCTAAAGTAATCACTGAGCATACTGATTTGAGCTGAAATCATTGTATTATGTGAGCAGAAAGAAAGAGACTAAGTGTGTCATCGCCGGTTCTTTGTTTGTGTTCCTGTATATTTTGTAATGCGTCTTTCTCTCTGCTTTTCTTCTTTTTCCGCAGGAGGGCAGTCTGTGGTGCTCTGATGGTCCCGGCTCTTCTAGTGCCATGAGTGAGGTATGATGCATTTCATCAATAACTGCACTTATATGCAAGTGCAGATGCTATTTATACTCTACACTCTCATCCACAGAATGAGATTTTCCGTTTCTCCAGAAAAGTCACACTTAACTATAAGAGGTCAAATTTGCAAGGAAACGAGCTGTACAGCTTTGTGCATGCTTTGGAAAACAAGTCGCAGCGTGTTTCAGATAATAAAATAAGTAAACGTGACTTACATTCATGCACATGAGGATAATACATTTACATTCTCGTGCATACTTGTAGATATGAAAGCAGACGTAATTAATTTCTGATGAAAAATGTCTGTAATCAGGAACATAGAAACTATGTTAAGACTGTGTTTTAAGAACTAGTTTAACCAAGTAGTAATCAGTCTTACTTTATAGATTCGAATTAGATTACTAACTTGTCGGACTAGTCTAATCTGGGGACTAGTCTAATAGGGGACTAGTCTAATCTGGGGACTAGCCTAATAGGGGACTAGCCTAATAGGGGACTAGTCTAATAGGGGACTAGTCTAATCTGGGGACT
>NW_015505756.1:481792-487174 GCF_001515645.1 Sinocyclocheilus grahami
TTCTCGTCTGGGGACTAATCTAAACAGGGGACTAGCCTAATAGGGGACTAGTCTAATAGGGGACTAGTCTAATAGGGGACTAGTCTAATCTGGGGACTAGTCTAATAGGGGACTAGTCTAATAGGGGACTAGCCTAATAGGGGACTAGCCTAATCTGGGGACTAGTCTAATAGGGGACTAGTCTAATCTGGGGACTAGTCTAATAGGGGACTAGTCTAATAGGGGACTAGTCTAATAGGGGACTAGTCTAATAGGGGACTAGTCTAATAGGGGACTAGTCTAATAGGGGACTAGTCTAATAGGGGACTAGTCTAATAGGGGACTAGTCTAATAGGGGACTAGTCTAATAGGGGACTAGTCTAATAGGGGACTAGTCTAATAGGGGACTAGTCTAATAGGGGACTAGTCTAATAGGGGACTAGTCTAATAGGGGACTAGTCTAATAGGGGACTAGTCTAATAGGGGACTAGTCTAATAGGGGACTAGTCTAATAGGGGACTAGTCTAATAGGGGACTAGTCTAATAGGGGACTAGTCTAATAGGGGACTAGTCTAATCTGGGGACTAGTCTAATTGGGGACTAGTCTAATTTGGGGACTAGTCTAATAGGGGACTAGTCTAATCTGATTCGGTATCGGTTCAGTAATAGACCATAACCGATTATAACGTACTGATGCTTTTCTGACGTCATTTGTCGCGTACGTGCTTTGTCGTGGTAGCATACATTAGGCGCGTTCGGCTTGAAGCGGCGCTGTGCAGAATGTATTGACAAAATTAATCTTTGCAATGCAGAGAAAACACAGAAGCTGCATTAGAAGTGGCATTTACATGCATTTACACACTGTTTAATGCAGGACATGAATGTATTTAACCTGCAATTACATATAGATATTTTAAACATAAAACGTTCAATACTGATATTTGAAATTATTAAAAAAAAAGAAAGAAAAAGAAAATACTTTATCGATGATACTAAAACCGCCAGTAGGTGGCAGTAAGTCACTGTTAATAAGTGAGTCATTGCGACTGAACCGAATCATTTAAACGCTTGATTCATTCAGGAACGAAACACCGTCGTGTTGTTCAGAGACCAAATTGGAATTATATTTGTTGGCGAAATAGAGCAAAAGCAGTCAATATTGTGTCTAAAACGTAAGTGTCTTAATATTAAATTCTTGTTTATTGAACTGCTGTATAAAATACATATATATATTAATTTATTAAAAAAAAAAAAAAAGATAGACATAGATCATATATCTGACTGCTTGTATTTATTGACAAAATTGTATACATGTGAACGGGGATGTAACGAGTCACTCAACTCACGATTCGATTCACAATTTTTTTTTTTTTACAAAATGAGATTTTAAGACCAATTCTAAATTAAATGTGTGCTTTTATTATTGCTTGGACAAAATGCTGCACGTTTCATTTTGTGTAATTGAAATATAACACTATAATAATATACTAATATAGCACTTGTAAATTATTGCTCCTTTGTTGATTCTGATTGCTTCTATTGTCTTCATTTGTAAGTCGCTTTGGATAAAAGCATTTGCTAAATAATAATATTTAAATATAGTGTATATGTAAATAACAAAACTAAATTGAAATTTTAAAACAAGCCGCAAATAAATAAATAAGTAACACAAATAAAATAAATCTCTTCATATAAACAAACTAAGGCTTTGTCTGTGCTCTTGACATTTAATATTAGAGGCAACCACTGCATTTTAATCACGATCCAAACAAAGATGCTGCTTACATGCAACACCAGCAGTTTTTAATCTAAATTGGATTGTATAATTTCGAAATTAGAAGCAAATACAGAATGGTTTGACCTCAGTTTTGTGAAACTATACATAAAAAATATCTGCATGAAACAGAAACAGCAGACGAGCTGAACGAGACGCAGATGCACTCTCTGCCAGCAGGTGGCGCTTAAAGCGTTTCCTTAGTTACCGTTGTAAACAAAGCAGAGCTGCGCTTATGAACAGCAGTGATACAGCGTTTCCTTGGTTACCGCTGTAAACAAAGTAGCGCTGCGCTTATGAACCGCAATGATACAGCGTTTCCTTGGTTACCGCTGTAAACAAAGCAGCGCTGCGCTTATGAGCAGCAATGATACAGCGTTTCCTTGGTTACAGCTGTAAACAAAGCAGCGCTGCGCTTATGAACTTTAATATGCGTTATACAGAGGCAAGATGAAAAGAAAAAATACCATCTGAACTTTTCTAAAGACAGTAAATTCCTCTCAGACATGCATTCATATAAACTCTTACCCCTAACTGAATCGTGATTTGTTTAGCATCTCAACCGATTTGAATCGTCACATATTTGAATCGATTTTCAACCGGCTCGCGGTTAATCGTTACATCCCTACATGTGAAGTAAAATTGAGATATCGACTTGAACCGAATCGATGGCATGATAACCGAACCGTGAGACCAGTGTAGGTTCACACCTATAGTCTAAGCGGTTTCTGGCTCTTGTTTGACTCTTGTTTGTGTGACTCCAGCAGGTTTACGCTCCTCGACCGCCGGATCGGGTGCGTCTGTCGCGCTTCCAACCCACGTTCCCGTATCTCTCTCACACCATCATCGACCTCCCCCCCACCATCGCTCTGTCAGACGGAGAGGAGCCTCCGCCATACCAGGGCCCCTGTTCCCTTCAGCTGCGGGACCCGGAGCAACAGCTGGAGCTCAACCGCGAGTCGGTCCGAGCGCCGCCCAACCGCACTGTGTTCGACGGTCCGCTCATCAGCACCGAGGGCGCTCCTCCAGCCTACAGCGAGGTCATCGGACACTACTACCACCCCACATCAGTGCCGCGGCACGCACAGACCCAGTCCACACCGCCGCTGGTGCAGGGCTTGATCCACATCAGCCACACGGACAGCAGAAACACACGCAACAAAGACAAACCCAAAGCCCAGCTCGTCTAACGCCAGCGAGAACTTCCTGCTGCACAACAAGATGCGGCTTCTCTTCCTCTTCCGTTGTTGCTTTCTCACTCAGACTTTCTGTTAATATTTACGTGTTATTATTTGTCCTCAATGCACTTAGGCTGATGATGCATGGGCCAACTTTTTGAGCAGTCAACGGCAACCAGGTGAGACACAGGACCCAAGTATCCAGATAGAAACGTGTTACCTATTTTCAGTGGGAAAGTGCCCAAGCAACACTGCTCAAAAAAGTTGCCCGGCAAAATTGCTCAAAAAGTTCATCATCAGCCTTCGTCTCTCTCTGTACTCTGACAACAAACAAAACCCGCTTCCTTTCAGCCCATTTCCCCGAGCGATGGAGAACACTCGGTCTTCCTTTTAGAAACACCAATCGGAGTCTTGTGATTCTTCATCGCAGCATTTCTGTAAAATGTGCATGACTTCCTCATGAGAGTCTTGCACAACATCCGATGCATCAGACTGTTCCTGCAGCATACGCCGCTTCAGCGTTAATATACGTGTGTGTATATAGGCTACTATATAAATATATATATACATGGAAAACTGAAAAAAACACGATTTTAGAGTTATTTATATAAATGTCTAAAATTGCACTATTTTTAATATAACGATATGACAGGCCTCGGCTTGTGATCGGTCCACAGATGGTGTGAGTGTCCTGGACGCTGGTTACTGATGAGTGTGATTGAGTTAACTGGTTAACTCTGCTTAACTCAGACTCACTGCTCGACTGAACAAATCTGAATCAGGAACGTCGCTGAGAGTTCAACGCTAGTCGTTTTTCAACTACTTTACTAGATTGCTAGTGTAGGTTAATTCCAGAGCTTCAGTTTCTCAAATGTATTTGCCTTAATTTTATTTTAGATTTAGAGATCGGTTCACATGCGGCGTGTCTTATAGCACTTTACCGACTCGCGGCAGGAAAACAATCGGTGAGCTGTAGCCGCTGGATTCGTTCGGAGTAAACGAGCACTAAAGCAAACGAATATGCAACTGCTCCCTGATCGGACGACGCGCGCAGAGCTGAAATCACATCATGGGATCCGGAATGATCCGGAACGTCCACGAGGTCTTGAGCTTCACCAGGAGACACAGCCGCTCTGATTCCGAGTCACTGAATCAATGAATCTTTAATTGAACACAATCTCATTCACTCGCTGCCAAATAGTGACTCGCGGAAACCAAGCGTGGACGAGCCAATCCCATGATTCGGTCCGCGCTCGTCTGTCCGCTCCGGGAATATCGGGTCCGGTTTAGCTGTGCTCGCTGTTACTCCAGAGAATCACTGCTAACAGGGAGTCAACAGCTGGAGAGAGAAACTATACTAGTACTAGTACTGTACTAACTATACTATACTACTATTCACATTACTAATGTAGATTGAAGTCTCATAGATGTTCAGAATCTGACATTTGTGTAATAAATATTCCATATTATAACGGAGTAATTGGCCAAATGCAGACTTTAATCTGGCCGTTGAAATGGCAAACTAGTTAGTTGGTAACTGACTACCTGTGGGTTGTTATTTTTATTATATTTTAGTCATAGATGTTCAGAACGATTCAAGTGGCATTTTATAATAGATACTCCATATTATAACTGAGTAATTCCATATTATAATCTGCTAAATGCAGACTTTAACCTGGTAACTAACTAGCTGTGGGTCATTCTGTTTATTATATTTTAGTCATAGATGTTCAGAATCACTAGTTTGCCATTTTTATAATATATGTCCCATGTTGTAACTGGCCAAATGCAGACTTTAATTCGGCTGTTGAAATCCCAAACTAGTTAGTTGGTAACTAACTACCCGTGGGTCGTTCTCTCTCCAGCCGTGGCGTGATGTCTTCCCTTTACAGAGACAGCCGATTGTTTCCTGTGAGATGCCAGTGTGTCACATGCCCCCATCAGCCAATCAGGTGGCTGTTGACAGCAAGTGGCATTGTGTGCATCATGATGATGATGATGATGATGATGATGATGGTGAGGTAGTTTAGTGGAGAGAGTTGCAATATACAGACTGTTTGCCTTTTGATAATGTAGTTTGTTGTTTAGCTCAGATTAAAGATGTACTAGTTGTTTTTGTATTGTTGCTTCTCGTATAAAGGTCATTTTTGTTTCACTTAACGAACGGCAGATTTGAGCTGTTCACTCGCCTTTGCTTTAGTCACTCCGTCATCAGCTCGTCTGAGGGGCTCGTTAATGTGAGTGTGCCTTCCAGTCGCCAGTACAGACTCGTGTGCGTGTGTGTGAGTGTGTGAGTGTGTGTGTGTGAGAGTGAGTGTGTGTGTGTGCGTGTGTGTGTGTGTGCGTGTGTGTGAGTGTGTGTGTGTGTGTGAGAGTGAGTGTGTGTGTGTGCGTGTGTGTGTGTGTGCGTGTGTGTGAGTGTGTGTGTGTGTGTGAGAGTGAGTGTGTGTG
>NW_015505756.1:489713-495626 GCF_001515645.1 Sinocyclocheilus grahami
GGGAACCAAAAGGTTGACGGAGCCCTCTGTTAAAAATACTATGGAAGTCGATGGCTACCGTCAACTGTCTGGTTCCCAACATTCTTCAAAATATCTTCTTTTGGGTTCAACAGAAGAAAGAAACGTATTCAGGTTTGGAACAACATGAGGGCGACTAAATGATGACAGAAGTTTCATTTTTGGGTGAACTACCCCTTTAATAATGTTCTCCAAAACATTATTTATACATCATTTATGGAATGTTTTATAGTTGGACGTTTCAGAGAACATTCGGAAATAATGTTTTCATAACTTGTCAGTAAAACGTTTTTAGAACATATTTTGCTAGCATCGCTGGAGAAGAGCATGGATGTATATTTAACTCATTTCTTTGGTTCATAGAGTGAACTAGAGTTTGTTCTGATCATCCGACTCATTCAGAAGTCTGGACTCATAAACCTCGCCTGGAGTGTTGAAATCTCTGATAAACAGTTATTGGTGCGATAAGACAGATGTGTCCTGAATTATGGAAACTCTATTGGCCAATAAAGAGGGTGAGAGGAACAGCGTGTTCATTACTACTGCTAGTAGAGCTAGTTACTGTCCAAACAGCTGCTGAACTCACTCAGATAAGAGCAGAATAACATGTTGTTGTTCTGTTCATATCAAATTTCCATCCGCTTGCATTACACAGTTACAACTTAATCTGATCATATTTGTCCGTCAGACATGAATGAAACTCAGCTCAGATTTCTGCACTCAAATAATCTATTTTTTATTAACTAATTGCATCTATTTGATTTTATTTACTGTAAATAATCTTCTTTTAAAAATGCATTTATTCATAAATTTGATAATTGCGAAAACAATTACAATCATTCACATAATAAGCATGAACATGGTGAAATACGGCTAGCCAGCTAACAAAAACATTTTGACATCAAGTTATGAAATCTTTATTACTGAATGTTCTCTGAATATCAGTTTTTTTAAAAAATGATTTAAAACTTATAGGAATGTTAAGAGAAACTACATTGTATCATTTCGCAAACATGAAAATGTTACTTTTGAATGATCTCTGAACCAAGTATTCAACAAAACATGTTTTCTTTCAGAAGAAAAACTTTTATTAGATGTGACCGATATGATCACATGAAGTTTATTCGTGTTAAAACTGTGTAATCCAAATGAATGGAAATGTTATATGCAATTCAAAAATGTAAATGTTCAGTTTAGGCCTGAATAGAAGTTTTTATTGTTAAATCAAAGAAAGTCACTGAAGCTGCAGAGAGAAAGATCGTTCACATTTTAGAGGTTGATTTGTGAATTCTGCAGGACAAATAAGATCAAATTTCACTGGCTAGCTATTAAATGTTGGCTGATCACTTCAAATATGTTTCTGTCCTATATTTTATTTTAAAGCAGTGCAGAACAGAGTTGGCTATTATGTAATGATTATTACAGATCACGTAGACCGATAACTGATCATTTGAACCGATATACACTGAACAAAATTATAAATGCAACACTTTTGTTTTTGCCCCATTTTTCATGAGCTGAACTCTTTTTCTATGCACACAAAAGGCCTATTTCTCTCAAATATTGTTCACAAATCTGTGCGCCAGCCAGCTGCAAACACCAGACACGGGTTCATGCACATAACTTTTTCACATTTGGCTCCCAAACTCTGGAATAGCCTTCCTGATAACGTATATTAATAACTGCTGTTAATAGTGTTCATCGTCTGATTATTACGTCTTTAATTGATTTTTCCGTACATTACAGTCACCACTGATAAGCTACCACTAAATATTGTAGAAACTTAATTTGCTGTAAAGCTGCTTTGCAACGATTTGTATCATGAAAAGCGCTGTACAAATAAACTTGACTTGAATTGAATAACTCACACATAACTGAGTCTTATCAAAGAACTCTTTTGACCTGGATATCAAACTCATTCTTTGAGTCACAAACATTTCTAGCCTTCATTTTGACCCAGAGAGGATTATATTCTTTCTTGAAAATGTTAGTTAGTGTTATTGCATTGGACTCAAACGTACTGACTTTGCTCACACAGGGTAGAACAACTTTAAAGTAGCTTAAAATAATTTAATAATTTATGTACTTTTTGGCATTTTCCCCCACCTTGTTACCCTTCTGGTGTTCCTATTCAAAAAATTGCTAATAGATGTATTATTATGCTGTATTACTGTGAATTTTTTATCAACTCGTGTTCTTTCCATTAGCACAGGTTTTGTGTTTCTTTTTGGAGCTGACTGACTGTTTATGAGTAAATATTGCCAAAATTATCTACAAAGTAACACAAAACCGGTGCTAATGGAAAGAAAGCAAGTTTATAAACAGACTGAATTCAATATTTGGCGATAATATAACATAATGAGAGATTACAAGCAATTTTTAAAAGGCCGGGCTGGTCATTTTTGACCATTTAGCACATTTTTCAGCACAGCACAAATTTCCGAGCCCTAGTGACGTATTATTGACAAATCAATATCTGACAGATTACTGTATACTGGCCAGAGTAAAAGTCCTTGATAATATTTCAGCAGTATTTCAGGTGTGTGTGTGTGTTTATTTCAGCGGTTTAGAATCGAACAAGCCATGTCTTCATTCACAGTTCACAAATGAATCGCTCTTTTGAACTAATCGAGATGCAGTGATTCAGTTTGATTCGTTCAGGCACTGAATCATTTGAATCAATCAGTCTGTGCTGCTGAGAGAAGACAGAAAACAAAAAGAGCTCTGGATGAGCTGATTTGACCTACAATCCAACTCGCAAATGTCTTCTGTTGTTTATCAGTGATGAAGCAGCTCTATAACTCACAAATAACTCCATAACCTTTCCGATAACTATATCAAAATATGATGTGGCCCTGCACCAAAGAAAGCTTGGAAATGCTGTTTAAATAAGATCATTTTATTTTGGTACCACAAAGCTGCTTCATCCTATAGAGCCTTGTTTCTATAAAAAGTTTCTAAGACTTTTTCCCTCACAATTTTGAGTTTATATCTTACATTACTAGATTTATTCCTCATACTTCTGAGTTTGCATCATGCAATTGTTTTTTCTTTCTTTCTCGGAACTGTGACTTTATAAAAAAGGAGATTGCAACTTTTTATCTCGCAATTCTGAGCTTATATCTGTGTTTATTTCAGCGGTTTAGAATCGAACAAGCCATGTCTTCATTCACAGTTCACAAATGAATCGCTCTTTTGAACTAATCGAGAATCTGGTAAATTTGTGCGAAGTCATTATTTATTTTTTTATCCTGTGGTGGAAATAAGTGCTACACATACTTTACCCCTGAATGCTGTATCACTGATTAGTTTTTATATGCAGTGATGTGATGTCTCTGATCCGTCCTGATCACGAGGAGCAGTAGTGTTTATGGCCCACACCAGCATCACGAGAAGGTGCATGATCAGCAGCTCTACACGCGTGTTTGACCCTCACATGACCTCAGCGTGTGCTTGTGTTTGTTCAGGTCATTCCCAGATTCCTGTGGCTGCTCCCGCGGGATCAGAGTGTGTGTGTGTCCGCTCTAGTGAGTCTGTCTGCTGTCTGCTGTCTCCAGATGCTTCTGTGTGTGATGATGATGATGAAGAAGAAGAAGAGCATGACGTACCTCTCTGTTGTTTTCAGTACAGTGGTATGAAGAGAATCCAAACTACTGGCCATCGATCCGTGAGAATCCAGAGGAATCGACAGATTTAGCTTTCTAGATAGAAAATCTGGAATCTGAGGGTGCAAAAAAATCTAAATATTGAGAAAATCATCTTTAAAGTTGTTCAAATGAAGTTCTTAGCAATGCATATTACTAATCAAACATTAAGTTTTGATATATTTACGGTAGGACATTTACTAAATATCTTCATGGAACATGATCTTTACTTAATATCCTAATGATTTTTGGCATAAAAGAGAAATGTATAATTGTGACCCATACAATGTATTGTTGGCTATTGCTACAAATATCCCCCAGCGACTCAACACTGCTTTTGTGCTGCAGGGACACATATATTAACTGATTTATTCATGATCTGAGCAAGATTGTCCAGCAGCTCTTAAATGAAGGGCCAGTCAGTGACGACTGGAGATGTGAATGTGATGGAGGATTATTAGAGACTTATCATAAAAATACCACAGGATTACGGAGGACCAAAAGTTAAAGATGTGACAATATTTGAAAGCTCGGTTATAATAGAAACTGTGTGTCTCACACTGACAGAAGCGCAGCTGTTTTAACTGTTCTCATTATTTGTGCTTAACTTGATGATGAAAACTTGAAAAAGCTTCATTGGTATGATTACATGTATGTAAGTTATGTTTCCGATCATTTTTATTTTTTGTTATAATAAAACGTTCTGTTGTTAAAGCTCTGCGTGAGATGAGACTTTTGATCTTTGGTCTTATCCCGGCTAAATAAACATTTAATATAAAATTAAAATTTAACAGTTGTTTCTGTAACTTTTAATGTGTTTTTTAATTACAGGGTTATTATAGTTAACTAAAACTGAAACTAAAAAATATGTTTATCTGAAATAAAATCAAATACATATTTTTATTTCAGCTAGCTGCCAAGGCAACATTTTAATGCAGTTTAACTTGATGTACTAAAATAACTAAAACTAAAATAAAACTTTATACACACACATATGTACACTAAAAATTACAAAACATACAACATTACTAAAACTTTAACTTAAAGTAACATGAAGGCAAAAAGTAAAACTAAATCTAATTCAAAATATTCAAAATATGATAGTATCTCAATGATTTTAAAATAACACTCGTTGTTTTTGGACGTTTTGATCTGTTTGTGGTTCCTCGGTGCAGTGCGTGACGTACAGCGTCATCTAGCGTCAGCGCGGTGCGGAAGTGACGTAGAGGTGAACGCGCACGCACGTGTGTAGCGCAGCATGTTTCTGCAGCACATGTTTGTGTTTATGTGACTGTAAGAACGCTGATCGGAACCGGTGTGAAACTCGAGCGGCGCTGTGTCGGTCATGACGGGGGAACACGAGCGGTATCCGCCGCCGAACTTCAGCGCAGCAGCGGCACCTCCAGCGGCACCTCACTGGAGCGGCTCCACGCCGCAGAGCAGCCGCAGGTTCGAGGCGTCCCGAGACTGGAGCTGGACTCAACCGGCACAGACCGGACCCTGGCCCGGCCACCACCAGCCGCAGCAGTACGCAGGTACACGAGCTCAGTGTACCAGGGTAATACCATGGTGTTCTGTAAGGTGCCTTTAGCACATGGCACTGTCATGTGTATCTGGACGGGTACCACGGGTTAGTTCTGAAGAACCATTCACAAGGTTGATCACGCTCCCACAGGGTCTCATGTACCGAGCTCAGTGTACCAGGGTAATACCATGGTGTTCTGTAAGGTGCCTTTAGCACATGGCACTGTCATGTGTATCTGGACGGGTACCACGGGTTAGTTCTGAAGAACCATTCACAAGGTTGATCACGCTCCCACAGGGTCTCATGTACACAGTTAACTGCTCTGTTAGTTATTTAGTATCATGTACCCGGTTAACTGTTCAGTTAGGTATTAGTATCATATACCTGGTTAGTTAGAATCATGTATCCGATAAACCAGGGCTGCCCAAACTCAGTCCTGAAGAGTTTAGCTCCAACCCCAATTAAGCACAGCTGAACCAGATAATCAAGCTTTTACTAGGCATACTAGAAACTTAAAGGCAGGTGTGTTGAGGCAAGTTGGAGCTAAACTCTGCAGGACACCGGCCCTCTAGGACCGAGTTTGGGCAGCCCTGCGATAAACTGTTTAGTTAGTTATTATCACACACCCAGTAAACTGTTCATTTAGGTTGTATCACATACCTAGTAATCTAATCAGTTTGTTAGTATCATGTACCCGGTGAACTGTTCAGTTAGTCGCATGTACCC
>NW_015505756.1:501334-513834 GCF_001515645.1 Sinocyclocheilus grahami
GGAACATGATCTTTACTTAATATCCTAATGATTTTTGGCATAAAAGAGAAATGTATAATTGTGACCCATACAATGTATTGTTGGCTATTGCTACAAATATCCCCCAGCAACTTAACACTGCTTTTGTGCTGCAGGGACACAGATATTAACTGATTTATTCATGATCTGAGCAAGATTGTCCAGCAGCTCTTAAATGAAGGGCCAGTCAGTGACGACTGGAGATGTGAATGTGATGGAGGATTATTAGAGACTTATCATAAAAATACCACAGGATTACGGAGGACCAAAAGTTAAAGATGTGACAATATTTGAAAGCTCGGTTATAATAGAAACTGTGTGTCTCACACTGACAGAAGCGCAGCTGTTTTAACTGTTCTCATTATTTGTGCTTAACTTGATGATGAAAACTTGAAAAAGCTTCATTGATATGATTACATGTATGTAAGTTATGTTTCCGATCATTTTTATTTTTTGTTATAATAAAACGTTCTGTTGTTAAAGCTCTGCGTGAGATGAGACTTTTGATCTTTGGTCTTATCCCGGCTAAATAAACATTTAATATAAAATTAAAATTTAACAGTTGTTTCTGTAACTTTTAATGTGTTTTTTAATTACAGGGTTATTATAGTTAACTAAAACTGAAACTAAAAAATATGTTTATCTGAAATAAAATCAAATACATATTTTTATTTCAGCTAGCTGCCAAGGCAACATTTTAATGCAGTTTAACTTGATGTACTAAAATAACTAAAACTAAAATAAAACTTTATACACACACATATGTACACTAAAAATTACAAAACATACAACATTACTAAAACTTTAACTTAAAGTAACATGAAGGCAAAAAGTAAAACAAAATCCAATTCAAAATATTCAAAATATGATAGTATCTCAATGATTTTAAAATAACACTCGTTGTTTTTGGACGTTTTGATCTGTTTGTGGTTCCTCGGTGCAGTGCGTGACGTACAGCGTCATCTAGCGTCAGCGCGGTGCGGAAGTGACGTAGAGGTGAACGCGCACGCACGTGTGTAGCGCAGCATGTTTCTGCAGCACATGTTTGTGTTTATGTGACTGTAAGAACGCTGATCGGAACCGGTGTGAAACTCGAGCGGCGCTGTGTCGGTCATGACGGGGGAACACGAGCGGTATCCGCCGCCGAACTTCAGCGCAGCAGCGGCACCTCCAGCGGCACCTCACTGGAGCGGCTCCACGCCGCAGAGCAGCCGCAGGTTCGAGGCGTCCCGAGACTGGAGCTGGACTCAACCGGCACAGACCGGACCCTGGCCCGGCCACCACCAGCCGCAGCAGTACGCAGGTACACGAGCTCAGTGTACCAGGGTAATACCATGGTGTTCTGTAAGGTGCCTTTAGCACATGGCACTGTCATGTGTATCTGGACGGGTACCACGGGTTAGTTCTGAAGAACCATTCACAAGGTTGATCACGCTCCCACAGGGTCTCATGTACCCAGTTAACTGTTCAGTTAGTATCATGTACCTGGTAAACTGTTTAATTAGTATTACGAACCTAATTAACGGTTCACTTTGTAGTATCATGTACCTGGTTAGTTATTATCATGTACACAGTTAACTGCTCTGTTAGTTATTTAGTATCATGTACCCGGTTAACTGTTCAGTTAGGTATTAGTATCATATACCTGGTTAGTTAGAATCATGTATCCGATAAACCAGGGCTGCCCAAACTCAGTCCTGAAGAGTTTAGCTCCAACCCCAATTAAGCACAGCTGAACCAGATAATCAAGCTTTTACTAGGCATACTAGAAACTTAAAGGCAGGTGTGTTGAGGCAAGTTGGAGCTAAACTCTGCAGGACACCGGCCCTCTAGGACCGAGTTTGGGCAGCCCTGCGATAAACTGTTTAGTTAGTTATTATCACACACCCAGTAAACTGTTCATTTAGGTTGTATCACATACCTAGTAATCTAATCAGTTTGTTAGCATCATGTACCCGGTGAACTGTTCAGTTAGTCGCATGTACCCGGTGAACTGTTCAGTTAGTCGCATGTAGCCGATGAACTGTTCAGTTAGTCGCATGTAGCCGGTGAACTGTTCAGTTAGTCGCATGTAACCGGTGAACTGTTCGGTTAGTCGCATGTAACCAGTTAACTGTTCAGTTAGTCGCATGTACCCGGTGAACTGTTCAGTTAGTCGCATGTACCCGGTGAACTGTTCAGTTAGTCGCATGTACCCGGTGAACTGTTCAGTTAGTCGCATGTAACCGGTGAACTGTTCAGTTAGTCGCATGTAGCCGGTGAACTGTTCAGTTAGTAGCATGTAGCCGGTGAACTGTTCAGTTAGTTGCATGTAGCCGGTGAACTGTCCAGTTAGTATCATATACCTGGTTAACTGTTCATTTAGTATGCTCGTGTTTAGTTCACTGTTGATATAGTTGTTAGTATGAAACAGTGAGTTTTATAATAATTTCTTTGACCTCATGTCATTTCTATCAGGTCATCTTCATCATCACCATCCTCAGCCTCCTCATCATGGCTGGCGGGGTTCAGCGCAGCATCACTGGGGTGGAAAGGTAAATCCAGACACTGATCTTCTATGAGTGTTGATTTGCAGTCATGTATGATGTGAAGTGAGGTTCCATGTGTTCGTTTGAGCAGAAGCAGCAGAAAGAGCCTGGGTTCAGTCATTTCTGTGACACCTGTGACCGAGGCTTCAAAACTCAAGACAAATACGATGAACACATCTCGCAGCATGTGAAGGTGATCCGCCGTAATCAACACGCACCACAGCTCGTTCATGTGATCATGCAGCTGTCCTTCAGACGTCTGTGACGTACTGTACAGCGTCTCATTAGTGCTCTTCTGTGTGTCTGCAGTGCTCTGTAGAAGACTGTCTCTTCACTGCACACGAGAAGCTGGTGAAGATCCACTGGAGAAACGTGAGTGTCCCCTTCAGAAGCTCATGCTGAACATCACAGGTCTCTAAGAGAAGTCCACAACAATAATGATGATGAGACAGAGGAACAATCACTGCAATCACTTTCAGAGTGTTTTTAAAAATGCTGAAAACATTGACAGCTAATCAGAATCCATCCGACTTTAAAGAGCTCGAGCATTTAAAGCGACAGAACACTAAACTGCAGTGTGTTTATAATAAACAGAACATTGTCATCCACTGGTTTGGACACTAATATAGTTATATATCATTATAGTTGGTGTGAACACGTCTTAAATGTTTAAAGTTGAGTGTGTGACGCTGCTGTTCTCCTGCAGAATCACGCTCCAGGAGCCAAGAGGATCAAACTGGACACTGCAGAGGACATCTCCAGATGGAGAGAGGAGAGACGCAAGTGAGACGGACGTGTGCAGTTTTGTAAATAATTAGGAAAAAGATTCAAGTGAACAAAAAAAAATTTTCATGGAACATAAGTCAAGTCACATGTATTTCTATAGCGCTTTCTACAATACATATTGCTTCAAAGCAGCTTCATAGAAATAAACAGGAAAATGATGCAAAATTAACTTTCAGCTGTAAACGGAAGACGATAGTGTCGTTATTAAATTCCTTCATATGTGTAGAAACTACCCAACGCTGAGAAACATAGAGAAGAAGCTGAAGCTTATGGAGATGAAGGAGCAGCGAGGAGACGTGCTGGAGACGGCTCAGTTCGGGTGCGTTTCTGATCTTCATATCATTACCCAACAATGAAAATGTGCTGTAAATGGTCTCACCCTCAGGCCGTCCGAGATCAGGATGAGTTTGTCTCTTCATCAGGTTTGGAGAAATGTAGCACTGCATCAGTGTCTCAGCAATGGGTGCTCTGCAGTGAATGGGTGCCGTCAGAATGAGAGTCCAAACAGCTGATAAAAACATCACAATAATCCACAGCACTCCAGTCCATCAGTTAACATCTGGAGAAGACAAAAGTTTTGGACTGTTGTGGCTTGTAAACGCTGCTTGATCTGTGCAGATTTCTCTCCTGATTCAGACCAGAACACTTTTTCACTGGAGGAAGCGTTATTATGGACTCGTATAAAAACGTCTTAATGCTGGATGTGTTTCAGCTTTTGTCTTCTCCAGATGTTAACTGATGGACTGGAGTGCTGTGGATTATTGTGATGTTTTTATCAGCTGTTTGGACTCTCATTCTGACGGCACCCATTCACTGCAGAGCATCCATTGCTGAGACACTGATGCAGTGCTACATTTCTTCAAGAGACAAACTCATCCTGATCTCGGACGGCCTGAGGATGAGCACAGTTTCAGATCATTGGTGTACGATTCCTTTCACTGCATTGTTTAAGTGAGTTTGAATGTGATCTGTGTGCAGTCGCATCAGGAGCCGCGGTAGGGGACGAGGATCTGACCGCTGGAGATGTGAAGGGTCCCGTCATCACACGAGCTCTGAGACGGATCTGAAGCGGCCGCATCAGGACAGAGATCCTCTGGCGGCTCTCGTCTGCAGTGACCCCGGTCCGTCTCAGCTCTCTGCTGATGATGATGATGTGATGCAGAACTGTGCTTCGTTCGGTCAAACAGACTTTGTTTGTGTTCTTTCAGAGTCTGATAAGGACGAGTCTGTTCAGCAGACGCCGACTGGACTCACTGTCGCACCCAAGAGCGTGACCTCTGCCCTCGGGTCACTGATGTCCAGCTACGGGGACGATATGACCTCCAGCGAGAGCGAAGGAGACACAGACGGTATGAGTTCGGTCCTGATGATCAGCAGGGCTCAGTGTTAACACTATTCTAGTTATCAGAGTCAAAAAAATAACAATTACACTAAACATCCAGATACAAATTCTGTACTGCAATACAGCATCATGTGATATATCAATATGTTTTAATGCATTGTACAAAGAAAATGTTAGATTTTTTATCAAATTGAAAGATTGTGTATAATTGTTCTTTTTATCTATTTTTAATTTTTGTAAAAAAAAACAAAAAAGTTAAATTATAGAATTCATTGAATTATTATTGTTATTCAGACTATTTGAAATCGTATTACTCTTTAATATCGTCTTATAGTCTGATGCTGATATGGTGTAAAATGATTCAGAGTGCATTATTCAGTTTTAAAAGAATAGTTTGACAAAATAAAATGTGTTTTTATGTTTTATATTGCTCTCTGTGCCTATTAAAGCCCTGCTGCTGAAACTGCATATATTTCTCACGTTTTATTCCGTCACAGACGCTCCAGTGCTGAGAGTCAGTCAGGCTTTAGAGGAGAATAAGACGCTCCTGAATCCTCATCCACTTCCTGTCCAGAGGATCCCAGCGCCGCACGAGGAGAAACACACACACACACCACAGCAATCCCATCATGCCCCGGCCGGCAGAGGAAGAGGACGCGGTCGTGGTCGCGGGGCGAGAGGAGGACGAGGCGGTAAAACCTGTAAACCTGCTGAAACACAGAGACATCGCCCAACACTACTAGAGATGGTGAGTGAACACACACACACACACACTCACACACACACTCACTCACTACTCACTCACTCACTCACACACACACACACAGACACTCACTCACTCACACACAGATATACACACACACAGACACACACACTCACTCATTCACTCATTCACTCACTCACACACTCACACACACAGACACACACTGACACACATTCTCTCATCATTTACTCACCGTCTCATGTTATTCTAAACCTGTGTTTAGACTTTCTTTAGTGGACACAACATGAGATATTCAGCAGAATGTTCACACTGCTTTCTTACACAAAGTATTTGTGTGGCTCTTTTTATTTGTGACAGAAATTGATACTTTTATTCATCAAGGCTGCATTAAATTGATCAAAAGTGTCAGTAAAGACGTTTATAATGTTACAAAAGATGTCTATTTTATATAAAAGCTGTTCTTTTGAACTTTCTATTCATCTGTGAATCCTGAAATGCATCAGTTTCCACAAAAATATGGTTGTTTTCAACATTGATAATAATCAGAAATGTTTCTCGAGCAGCAGATCAGCATATTATACTGATTTCTGAAGATCATGTGACACTGAAGACTGCAGTAATGCTGATAAATAAATTACAGTTTAACAGAGATTCACATAGAAAACATCTATTATAATATTTCACAGTATTACACATCATGATTCGTCTGAATGTGTGTGTTTGTCGTGCAGCTACTGGCTCCAGATATCCGTCACGAGAGGAACGTGGTTCTCCAGTGCGTCCGCTTCATGTTTAACAGAGATTCACATAGAAAACATCTATTATAATATTTCACAGTATTACACATCATGATTCGTCTGAATGTGTGTTTGTCGTGCAGCTACTGGCTCCAGATATCCGTCACGAGAGGAACGTGGTTCTCCAGTGCGTCCGCTTCATCGTGCGCAGCGGGTTCTTCGGTCTGGCCGCTCGAGACTCTGGTGAGATCAGTGTGTCTGTGAACACAAGCGCTGAGCGAGCGTCAGATGAGGACCTCAGTGGAGACTGTGACAGGAGCGCAGGTGAGAACACGCGTGTGAAGGAGAGTCCGGAGCGCCGCGGCGTGTTCCAGCAGCTGTTTGCTCAGCGCTTAGTGTGTGACGAGTCCTCCTGATGGCACAGAAACCTTTTTTTCTTCCACTTGTTATTTTTATTTACTAATCATGTGTTTGGCCTTTCAAAAGAAAAGACTCATAACTAATGAATGGATAGGAATTAGTTTGAGCTCATGTTCTGACTGTAGTTCTCTCAGATGCAGTAAATAAAGCCCTGTGTGAATCTGTGATTATAATTATAATAGTGCCTTTGTATTATGCAGATAAATAAATATGAACTTTACGGGCTGTGGATTTGTTCTCACTTCTGTCTTTGTCCACAAAATGGTAATTTTCATGAATAATGAAAAATGCATCTAAATCATAATCAGTTAATGTTCATTCCGACATCAACTAATACATTATTAAAAAGTTGCATCTGTTAATATTATTGAATTCTTAAACTATCAACAAGGATTAATGAGTTGATGTTAGTTACTAATGGAACCTAATTGTAAAATCTTATCCACAAAACCGTGAATACAGATATCTTTATTTAAATGTTAATTTTACTGAGCAAACCTCTGTATTTTTAAACTATATGTAAGTATAAATAAAAGCCCTAAAGAATAGTATTACAGCATAATTTACCGCATTAACTATTTATGCCTGGTATAGAGGTTTATTTACACAAAAAAGGTGTGAAAATGATGATAAAATGCTTTGCATTTAAATCAGAATCTGATTTTAATTTTACAAAAAGGTTAATTAACATTTGTCATAATGTCTATGTAAAAAAGATAAAAAGCTTCACAATGTATCATTTTAGAATTACGTTACAGATGCGCTGCAATGTTATTACTTTAATGTCACTTGAAACAATTATCATTATAAAAGTCCATGTAAAAAATATTAATATATTTTTTTACGTACAATAAACGTTTATATAGTACCATTTTTAAAATAAAAATAATGTAAGGATTAAACTACTGAATGTTTGTCCGTCATGTATCAGCGATGGGCGTGTCCTGCGCCGCGGCCCCGCCCCCTGCTGGCGTCACCGCAGCTGCTAGCTCGTCGGTTAGCGTGCTAACAGCGGTCGGTAGTGATGAGACAGCAAAGCTGCGAACGAAGCCATTCCAGCATCCTCACGCAGGCCAGAGAGCAGACAGCGGCGGAGAACGGGTTTAAACCCCGGTCTGAGTCCGTGTTCGGCCACATCGGGAGTGCGGGAGAGCGTCTGTTTGTGTTCATTTATCCGCCGTCACTGACGCCTGCGCGCTTCTCTGTCGGCACACACGCTGCTGGGGACTGAGTTAGCTGCCAGGTAACCAGCAGCCGCGTTTGGTGTGCTAACCAGGAGCTAGCCTGCATTATTTCGCACAAACACTCGCTGAGCGTCTGTGGAGCAGCTGTCTGCGCTTTAAATGGGGACTACATTTAAACCCCGGTCTGAGTCCGTGTTCGGCCACATCGGGAGTGCGTCTGTTTGTGTTCATTTATCCGCCGTCTCTGACGCCTGCGCGCTTCTCTGTCGGCACACACGCTGCTGGGGACTGAGTTAGCTGCCAGGTAACCAGCAGCCGCGTTTGGTGTGCTAACCAGGAGCTAGCCTGCATTATTTCGCACAAACACTCGCTGAGCGTCTGTGGAGCAGCTGTCTGCGCTTTAAATGGGGACTACACGCGGCTTCCTAACGACGTCACTGCACGGACTGTAGCGTGTCCATCAGATTCAGTTCACCGTTTACCGTAGTGTTTCTCGGATGCATCACTCCGAGTCCCCCGGCGGCAGGAGGATGTCCCACCCGTCCGTGTCCGGCTCCGATGAGCAGCAGACGTCCGCTCAGCCCCCGCCGCACAGCCTCAGCCTCCAGCCCGCCGCGACGCAGCTCAAGAAGAAGAGCGGCTTCCAGATCACCAGCGTGCTGCCCGCGCAGGGGTCCTCCGCCAGCGCCAGCAACAGCCTCGCCGAAGACACCGAGAGCTACGACGACATGGACGAGTCGCACACCGAGGACCTGTCCTCGTCCGACATCCTGGACGTGTCGGTTTCCCGGGCCACGGACACCGGCGTCCCTGAGAGGAGCTCGTCGGAGGAGACGCTGAATAGCTTGCAGGGGGGCGAGACGCCGGGAGTCGCGTCGCCTAACGAGCCGGTGATGCAGCAGGGGTACCTGGTCAACGGCGTCCACCACCATCACCACAAGACCGGACGCCCCGCGGCTGCTTCAGCAATCCCCGCCTCGAGCGGGCGCTCCGTGCAAGCTGCGGAGGCAGGCGGCGCTGCACCGGTACCGGACGCCGCCAGAGCTCCGGTCCCCACCGTGATGCCGGTTGCACCCGCAAATCCTCCGACCGCGAGCGCGGCGACCACCGCCTCTCGCTTCAGGGTGGTGAAGCTCGATTCCAACACGGAGCCGTTTCGGAAGGGTCGCTGGACTTGCACGGAGTATTACGAGAAAGACGCCCCGGCTGGAGACGTCGCGGCCGCCGCGCACAGAGCGGTGGAGAGCGTCCTTCAGTCCGAGCACGAGACCACGAGCGGCAGCTCCTCCGGGAGCACTTTGAGTGGCGGCGGAGACGTTCAGCAGGCCTGCGTCGGTCTGCACGCTCCAGACCCGGGCGCTCACCTGCTTCCTCCGCCCTCCGTTCTGTCGGGTGCTGAGAGTTCCTCTGCCTCGGGGCGACCCTACAGTGTAGAGGCCCAGAGCAGCTACCCTGCCAGCACCAGACCTCCGGTGGAATACACCCCGAGGCCGGCAAGCGTCCAGCCCGCAGCTCAAAGTGCAGTGTCACCCAGAGCTGTGCCAGGGCTTCCTCCGGGGGCCGTGTCTCCGAGGCCTCAGGTTCCCGGCCCGCAGATGAGCATCAACCCGGACCCAACTGGAGCCCAGCTGTTTTCTTCCGCCGCTCTGAGCCACCTGCAGCCGCTGCTGCTGAGGGCCCCGCTCCTCCCGGCGGGCCCCGCGTATGTGACGGCCTCGCAGCTGGAAGATGCGCAGCGACTCCTGCTGCAGCACCACACGCTGCTCTCTCTGCCGCGGCTGGCAGCAGGAGGTATGGCAGGCCTCGCAGGGCCGGCTGCGTCTGATGCTGCGGCGGCGGTCTCGAGTGCAGATGAAGACAGGTGAGACACAAGCTCAGACACTGCCTGATGCGGGGGGTTGATGACTGTTATTTTAGGATAATTGAGATGCTTTTATGGTTTTTATTCATATTTTTGTTTTATTTTTAAAAATATTTTTAAGTTTTTTTTATTTTATTGATATTTTTATTTATATATAAATTAATTATTTTTTTATATAAAAATTATTTATATATTTAAGAAATATATAATATAATTTTTTTAGAATGTCTATAATTTTATTTTATTGATATTTTTTTATATATAAATTTAAATTATTTAAATAAAAATTATATATGTATGTATGTATGTGTGTATATATATATATATATATATATATATAATTTTATTAATATTTAAAAAATGTCTATATAGTTTATAATATAGTATTAATTTTTTTAGTTATTTTACATCAAGTTAAACCTGATGTAAAAAATACATATATTTTTTTATTGAATTTTTAAAAAAATATATCTATAAATGTCTTTCCCCCCCTTTTTTTTTCAAGTATTGTTTTTTTTTTAATAATATTATTATTATTATTATTTCAAGTAATGCAAAATGTTTTTTTTGTATCTGACCTCATTGAAGGGTGAATCTCATAAAGTCCAGGTCATATTTCAAAACAAAATCAGAGAAAGTAAGAATAATTTAGTATTTTGCAGTCCTATTTTTGGGACCATTAATATTTTTGTGACATTAACATGACATTAAACCCCAAGGTACTGTAATGCAGAACTCTCATTCTCTTGCGTCACGTTTCAGTAGTAATCTTCATGACGTGGAGTTGTTTGGCCCTGCAGCTGCGTGTGTATTAGTGCAGTGGTTTGTCCTTGAATGAGTCGCTCTGTTCTTCACTTCAGGCTGTTCTGTTTGTGGTCCGGGTCGGGTCAGTCCAGTGCCTCTAAATATAATTCACTCGTCTCGTTCCTGTTCCTCCTCCTCTTTTAAAACTGTCGGCCTGCTGAAGACTCGGAGTAAGCGTGTCAGGATCGCCGTGTGGCCAGCAGCACTAGCGTGTTAGAGTGACGTGTGGACCGTCTGGTTGCCATAGTGACGCATCTGCAGTGACTCAGCAGAAGATGCAGTGTGGCTCTTGTGAGCGTGTGATGATGAGGATGAGGATGAAGATGCTACACTGATCATGTCCTGCAGGGGTTTAATGCAGTGTTGATGCTCTCCTGTGTTTATTGTTTGCATGCTCTGTGTGCAGTCCAGTGGAAAAACCCCAGCGGCGTCACATGACCCGTGTGTGCTTGAATCATTGATGTGCGAGTCCATCGCCGTGTCTCATGTATGTAATCAGTGCAGTGATCAGCATCGGTCTGGACTTCAGCTGATTCATTCAGATATTCCTTATTAATATTGAACATGAAACCTCAATCTGACTCTCTTTACTTTCTTAAATGATGTTCTTGGTCTTGAATCATGTTCAGTTAATAGTCATTCAGTTTTGTTCACTTACGTTTATTCATCTTGTAGAAGAGCAGCAGTGCTCACAGTCACATCACCTTACAGAAGTCAAATGGTTTCCACTATTAGGAAATTAAGCTGAAGACTGCAGCGCTGCTTTGATATCTCAATCTAGCGACAGTATTTCTGCTTGTTTTGTATTGTCTTGTTATTAGCTGATATTAGGTGCTGTCTTGATCTTAGGAAGGTCCGGTTATTGTCATGCATGTTTTGTATTTGAGTTGCATGATGTTTTCTGAGATCATGAGTGACTCAGGTGTGTGATGGAGTTGAGCTGCAGAAGCTGCAGTGCTGAATTTGTCCTGTAGGTGTCAGTGAATCTCCTCTCACAGCTGCGCTCTGTCGCATTCTTCACTGCAGCCCTGTGTGAGTGTGTGTGTGAGAGAGAGTGTGTGTGTGTGTGTGTGTGAGAGAGAGTGTGTGTGTGAGAGAGTGTGCGTGTGTGTATAGTGGGTGTGAGCGAGAGAGAGAATGTGTGTGTGAGAGAGAGTGTGTGTATAGTGTGTGTGTGTGAGAGAGAGTGTGTGTGTGTGAGTGATAAACAGTGCATACCGCAGGAACGCTATAACGGGAAATATTAGCGGTTTTGAAACGTGACATTTTCAAATCGCGGTATACCTTGAAGCCGGTATTCGGCCCATGCCTACTTGCAGACGTTATTTGGATTCATATTGTTTCCAGGCTGTCCATCTTATTGTATTTAGGCTATTATGCATGTTTGATGTGATTGTGTTTATTAGGGATGCTTGTTGATGTTTGTTGTTTAGTTGTTTGGATGATCATCAGACGTGCTGCAGCTTCATTCAGCTCTCACGTGTCTCTGGATTAAATCATATAATCTCACGCCTGGAGCATCCATCTGTGTGTCTCTGTGTGTGTGTGTGTATCTCTGTCTGTGTGTGTGTGTGTGTGTGTGTGTGTCTCTGTGTGTGTGTGTGTGTGTGTGTGTGTCTCTGTGTGTGTGTGTGTGTGTGTGTGTGTCTCTGTGTGTGTGTGTGTGTGTGTGTGTGTCTCTGTGTGTGTGTGTGTGTGTGTGTGTGTCTCTGTGTGTGTGTGTGTGTGTGTGTGTGTCTCTGTGTGTGTGTGTGTGTGTGTGTGTGTCTCTGTGTGTGTGTGTGTGTGTGTGTGTGTCTCTGTGTGTGTGTGTGTGTGTGTGTGTGTCTCTGTGTGTGTGTGTGTGTGTGTGTGTGTCTCTGTGTGTGTGTGTGTGTGTGTGTGTGTGAGAGTGAGTGGTCAGACCTGTGCGATTCGCTCTGTCAGATCAGCGCCTGCGGTGTGACACGCTGAATTATTATCCATATATGATCTCATTCAGATCTCAAGATTTTAAACGCTTGTCACACTGCAGGACTGCTGAGTCACTCTGGATAAAAGCGTCCACTAAATGGTTTAAAAGCTCATTAAAAATGCTGGAAAGAAGAACTAAAATA
>NW_015505756.1:519706-519974 GCF_001515645.1 Sinocyclocheilus grahami
GTAGGTTTAGAGGTAGGGTTGGTGTAGGGCAATAGAATATACGGTCTGTACAGTATAAAAACCATTACGCCTATAGGATGTCCCCACTTTTCACAAAAACAAACCTGTGTGTGTGTGTGTGTGTGCGTTAGTGTGTATGTGAGTGCGTGTGCGAGTGTGTGTTAGTGTGTATGTGATTGCGTGTGTGTGTGTGTGTGAGTGTGCATGTGTGTGAGTGAGTGCATGTGTGTGAGTGAGTGAGAGTGTGCGTGTGTGTGCGTGAGTGTGT
>NW_015505756.1:520108-521643 GCF_001515645.1 Sinocyclocheilus grahami
TGCGTGCGTGTGTGTGTGCGTGCGTGTGTGTGTGTGTGTGTGCGTGCGTGCGTGTGAGTGTGCGTGCGTGTGAGTGTGCGTGCGTGTGTGTGAGTGTTTGTGTGTGTGTGTGAGTGTTTGTGTGTGCGTGTGTATGTGAGTGTGTGAGAGTGCGTGCATGTGTGTGAGTGTGTGTGTGTTAGTGTATGTGAGTGTGTGTGAGTGTGCGTGCGTGCGTGCGTGAAGTACTTGTAATTAGATTAAATTACATTTTCAAATACTCGTAATCAGACTGCAGTTACTTTGTTATTGATTACATATTATTCACACAACAGCAATAAATCATTCATAATTCATAATTCCTTCTGCTTATATACAGTCAGAAAGTCTGTCAGTTTCACACAAGCAGCAGTCAGTGGTCAGGAGGATATAATTGCACAGAAAACACAGCGTTTGAGCTCCGGATTGAAAGAAATCATTTCAGTTTAAGAAGTGTTTTCTCAACACTGCATCAACTTCTGATGAACACATTCATGTTTAATCACTCCGTGGGTTATTTAACCTTGTGTTACTGCGTCTTTGGAAGGCTTTTGTCTTTCAAACACATTCAAATGCTCAAATTCACGTTATTTCTTAATAACGTGATTATTAAACTTTCACGTAATATATTTACTTGAACTACCCCTGAGATTTTAAGGTAATGAATAATTAAGTAACACATTTGCATGCTCACGGCTCTGTGACGGTCATACAACAGATTAAATGTTTCATTTTTTTAGTAAGTGTTTTATTTTGCCATTTTAAAAATGGTTTTAATTTAAAATTATGATTTAATTATTAGCTTTTCATTAAACTCACAAACCGCCTGCAGTTCCTTCACAAACCACAGTTTTAATGCACTTTATGCTGTTATTAACATCACATTTTCTTTCTCTGCGTTTTTATATCAGTGTGATACAAGATTATCTCATTTAAATCAACATGATAAACGAGTTAGGTCAAAAGTAGTCTGATTATATTACCTGAAATTACCTGAACAGATTGCGCTACTAGCTACAGTTTTTGTCACGTAATCAGTAACAGATAGCAGCTCTTGTGAGTTACTCTAGTGTCTGGATGAGTGTCTGTTTCTCTGAAGAAGGAACTGATGAATCTGAAAGGGGAAGTCACCACCGCAGACAATAGACGTGACTCAATCATCTCGTCATGTCTGATGCTTTTGTCTGCTCATCAGTTTGTTCAAACCAGGTAATACTGATGAGTTAGTGGTGTTTGCGTTCTCGGGGTAACTCGCTGCTGCTGTGAGGTTTGCTCAGAGCTGATGTGTTTTTAGACAAGGTCTTGTTTCTGCTTCAGTGGAGTAGCGCTTATGTAAAGCATTAGTACGGCCTCATATATCTTTCAGTGCATATGGAAAGAAAATATATATATGTGACCCTGCAGCACAAAAGCAGTGTTAAGTCGCTGGGGGATATTTGTAGCAATAGCCAACAATACATTGTATGGGTCACAATTATACATTTCTCTTTTATGCCAAAAATCATTAGGATATTAAG
>NW_015505756.1:521827-522243 GCF_001515645.1 Sinocyclocheilus grahami
TGTCCGATCCTAACAAACCATACATCAATGGAAAGCTTATTTATTCAAAATAAGTGTAAAAAAATGGACACTTAAGACTGGTTTTGTGGTGCAGGGTCACACACTCACTCACACACACTCACTCACACACTCACTCACACACACACTCACACACTCTCGCACTCACACACGCACACTCGCACTCACACACACACTCACACACTCTCGCACTCACACACGCACACTCGCACTCACACTCACACTCACACACGCGCACACACACACTCTCGCACTCACACACGCACACTCGCACTCACACTCACACACGCACACACACACTCTCGCACTCACACACGCACACTCGCACTCACACTCACACTCACACACTCACACTTACACACACTCGCACACTCGCACACACTCACACTCGCACACAC
>NW_015505756.1:522600-522911 GCF_001515645.1 Sinocyclocheilus grahami
CTCACACAAACACTCACTCGCACGCATGCACTCACACACTCACAAATACTCGCTCGCACTCACAAACACTCACTCGCACGCACACTCACACGCACACTCACTCGCACGCACACTCACTCACTCACTCACACGCACACTCACTCACACGCACACTCACTCACACGCACTCACACACACTCACTCACTCACACGCACACTCACTCACACGCACACTCACTCACACGCAGACTCACACACTCACGTGCACGCACGCACACACACTCACACACACATGCGCACTCTCGCACTCACACACACTCACTCACTCACAC
>NW_015505756.1:522921-526960 GCF_001515645.1 Sinocyclocheilus grahami
GCACACACACACTCTCACGCACACTCACTCACACACACACTCACACTCACACACGCACACACACTCACTCACACATGCGCACTCTCGCACTCACACACACTCACTCACTCACACGCACACTCACTCACAAGCAGACTCACACACGCACACTCACACACGCACACACACTCACTCACCCACGCGCACTCTCGCACTCACACGCACACACACACTCTCACGCACACTCACTCACACACACACTCACGCACACTCACACACTCACACTCACACACGCACACTCACACACACACACTCACACACACACTCTCACACACACACACACACACACACACATATATATATATATAAATGATTTGTAGCTTTACATCTGCTAAAAGAATAAATGTAAAGGACCTAGAATCGAGTCTGTGATTCAGCTCTTTGACGACAGGTGGCGCAGTTCCGCGCTTTCACTGCTTACATAAACACATCGTTTGCTGCTTAATTATTTTTCTCTCTCTTAACATGTTTGTACATTCTGTGTGGCCTCTTTCAGCGTTTATAATACTAATATGTTTGACTTATTGTTGTTGTGTTGCATAATGGACCGATTATCAGTTGTTCTTGAAATGGTGAATTTCATAACGCGTTCATACTGTTTGCGTGGGGGCGGGGCCTGGCATAGATTAGTCAAATACCCCGCGCTCGCAGCCAATGGCGCGCTGCCGTGCGCTTTTATTATGCTAATGAGCCAGCGGCTGCGGCTCTCCTGCGCCTTTGTGTCCAAACCACCGGCGCATCGCGGGATAAATCACGCACGGAGTCCAGAATGTGACATTCTTCACCCGTGTCGGTGATTCGGAGCGTCTGATGGGCGGAACAGAATGAATTCTCCGTGTTACCCGGTGGCGATGGGTGTCGGTGTTTGCCAGCTCAGGAGTTTTTCCATCTCGTTCCTGTCGTCGGTTCTGGGCGCGGAGAGCTCGGCAGCATCCAGTCTAGAAAACAGGTGAATGTTACCTTTACCTTCAGCCGAGATGCAGCGAGCGCGTCATCGCTGCTGTCAGTGTAATTACGCGGATGTGATGATGTGATGTGATGTGATGACCGAGCGCTGCACCGGAAAAACCGGATCTTCATCTGCAGAAGCGTCGCGTTATTCTGTTTCTCCCGCTGTGCGTTTATGCAGATGTTATGCGACATGATCCGTTGATGAAACGTGTTTCTCGTTTGTTCCCGCAGTTCCTCCGGAGCCAGTGTTGTGGCCATAGACAACAAGATCGAGCAAGCCATGGTGAGTCTGAGCTGCTCTTCTGTCGTCGGTTCTGGGCGCGGAGAGCTCGGCAGCATCCAGTCTAGAAAACAGGTGAATGTTACCTTTACCTTCAGCCGAGATGCAGCGAGCGCGTCATCGCTGCTGTCAGTGTAATTACGCGGATGTGATGTGATTGTGATGTGATGTGATGTGATGTGATGTGATGTGATTGTGATGTGATGACCGAGCGCTGCACCGGAAAAACCGGATCTTCATCTGCAGAAGCGTCGCGTTATTCTGTTTCTCCCGCTGTGCGTTTATGCAGATGTTATGCGACATGATCCGTTGATGAAACGTGTTTCTCGTTTGTTCCCGCAGTTCCTCCGGAGCCAGTGTTGTGGCCATAGACAACAAGATCGAGCAAGCCATGGTGAGTCTGAGCTGCTCTTGGTGTTGATCAGTATTCTGCTATTCAGCACACAAACACTAATGCCAGGGAAGCCAATAAACCGGTGTAATGTCATTAATAACGCAGTCATGGATACACAGCTGCTGGCTGTGTGAAATAAGTGGGTTATTATCTGTGAGAGAGCCAGTGATTGTGATGAGAGTGGATCCGGCTGTGTTTGGAGCCTGTGCTTGTTGCTAGGCAAACTCTGCCACAGATGCCCTGAATAACCCGGCAGCTCCACCCTCTGATGAAGAACATTCTGTTCCTCTGCGACCAGCAGCCTGAAGATCTCACACTGATCCAGCCGTCGGAGAAGCCCCTACTGCTCTCGCGCCGGAGTTATTAAACCGGGAGGAAGGAATATAGATGTTTCTATCCGTCTTCTGCTCTGAAGTATTGAATCAGAAACTGAGTGGAAAAGAATCCTTGTTCAATCATCACAACTGAAAACACGAGATGCTGACATACGCAAGTTAATATAAACTATTTAAACGCATTGTAAGAAACTAAATGACATAAACACAACAGAATTACTCAAACTAAACGGAAAATATAAAAACTATAATAGTATATCAGTGATACTGGGGTGTGTTCACACTTGTCATGTTTGGTTCGATTAAACCGAACTCTGGCGCGGTTCGGATTAAATGTGAACGCAACACGGACCAAATACTTCTAAACGAACCAAAACAGGAAGTAATGACAAGATGCGACATGATTTCACGACACGGTGAATCCAAAACAAAACGAGCAGAGGGCAAACGTGGAGCAACGAGGAGGTGAAGTGCGTTTTACGAGCTCCTCGTGAGTACACGCAGCGCTTAGTTCAGCAGACAGCATTTAGGTATATTTGACTTAAAGGGATAAATTCAAATGTGATGTGTATCTGCTTACCCCCGGGGCATCTAAGATGTAGGTGACTTTGTTTCTTCAGTAGAACACATTTGATGATTTTTAACTCAAACCGTTGCGGTCTGTCAGTCGTATAATGTAAGTGGATGGGAATCACCGCTTTGAGAGGCAAAAAAAGTACACACAAACAAAACCAAATGAACCCCTGCGGCTCGTGACGATACATTGATGTGTAAAGACACGAAACGATCGGTCTGTGCAAGAAACTGAACAGTATTTATATTGTTTTTTACCTCTGATGCACCGCAGTGTCTGATCTGTCCTGAGCGCGTCCTCGACAGCCGGCACGTGACGCGTCGTCTTGCTTTACGGCGGATCGCAGACTTATAAGTGCATTACCGCCACCTGTCTCTCAAATAGACCATTGACACTCTATCTACAATCTCAATTAGGAGGGTCGATGGTCCATTTGAGAGAGAGGGTTTAATTTGGTTTTGTTTGTGTGTGTTTTTTTTACTCTCAAAGCCGTGATTCCCATCCACTTACATTATACGACTGACAGACCGCAACGAGTTCAAAATCATCAAATGTGTTCTACTGAAGAAACAAAGTCACCTACATCTTAGATGCCCTGCAGGGGGTAAGCAGATACACATCACATCTTCATTTGTGGGTGAACTGTCCCTTTAAAGCGGCGCTGAGCAGAGCGATCGGTGAACAGGTGCTGTGATGGTCGAACATAGCTTCTGTTTGGTGTTCGGTGAGTTCCGTCACGAAATATACGTCATCGACCCGACCAGTCAGGTGTGAACGTATCACTATGTGTTTAGGTTCGGTATCTTTAGGCTTGTTGTTAAAAATGTCAGTGTGAACGCTCAGCGGATCAGGTGCAAATGTATCCAAACGGAGCAAGAGAACCGAACTAGAAGTGTGAGCAAAGTAACACTGACATGAGAATGATTTTGCAAATGTTTGCAGGTTTTTTGGGGCTTTTACTGCTGTAGAGACTGATTTAAATCTTTTTTTTTGATACACTGGTGGTCAAAAGTTTGGAATAATTCAGATTTTTTTAATGTTTTCAACATCAGAATCAGAAATGTTTCTTGAGCAGCAAATCAGCACATATGTGTCCCTGCAGCACAAAAGCAGTGTTGAGTCGCTGGGGGATATTTGTAGCAATAGCCAACAATACATTGTATGGGTCACAATTATACATTTCTCTTTTATGCCAAAAATCATTAGGATATTAAGTAAAGATCATGTTCCATGAAGATATTTTGTAAATGTCCTACCGTAAATATATCAAAACTTAATGTTTGATTAGTAATATGCATTGCTAAGAACTTCATTTGAACAACTTTAAAGATGATTTTCTCAATATTTAGATTTTTTTGCACCCTCAGATTCCAGATTTTCAAATAGTTGTATCTCAGCCAAATATTGTCCGATCCTAACAAAGCTCATTTATTCAGCTTTCAGATGATGCATAAATCTCAATTTCA
>NW_015505756.1:528286-531267 GCF_001515645.1 Sinocyclocheilus grahami
CCCTGACACACAGAAGCAGTGTTGAGTCGCTGGGGGATATTTGTAGCAATAGCCAACAATACATTGTATGGGTCACAATTATACATTTCTCTTTTATGCCAAAAATCATTAGGATATTAAGTAAAGATCATGTTCCATGAAGATATTTTGTAAATGTCCTACCGTAAATATATCAAAACTTAATGTTTGATTAGTAATATGCATTGCTAAGAACTTCATCTGAACAACTTTAAAGATGATTTTCTCAATATTTAGATTTTTTTGCACCCTCAGATTCCAGATTTTCAAATAGTTGTATCTCAGCCAAATATTGTCCTCTCCTAACAAACCATACATCAATGGAGAGCGCATTTATTCAGCTTTCAGATGAGGTATACATCTCAATTTCACAAAATTGACCCTTATGACAGGTTTTGTGCTCCAGGGTCACGTATTATACTGATTTCTGAAGATCATGTGACACTGAAGACTGGAGTAATGATGAATGAAATACATTACAGTTTAACAGACATTATAATAACATTTCCCTGTTTTTACTGTGTTTTGATCAAATGAATGCAGCAGAAAACGTCATCCAAACATGTGTGTTAAGCTCTTGTGTCTCACTGTAATGCGCAGGACCTGGTGAAGAGTCACCTGATGTACGCGGTGCGTGAGGAGGTGGAGGTGCTGAAGGAGCAGATCAAGGAGCTGATGGAGAGGAACTCTCAGCTGGAGCAGGAGAACTCTCTGCTGAAGAACCTGGCCAGTCCAGAGCAGCTGGCGCAGTTCCAGGCGCAGGTCCAGACCGGATCTCCCACCGCAGGGGCCCCGCCGGAGGGCCCCGGACCCACCGCCTGACTACCTCTCGAGACGATACTGTGAACGGACTCCACAGTCGGTCGTCTCAGACGCTGCTTATCAAACATCACCCGCCTCAGACAATCAGTACTGACCCTGACGGACACGCGTGACCTCCTGAGCTTCACGTGTGCATGCGTGTCAGTGGCGGGAATCATGCTGTCGTTGCCACATTCAACTTGTGTTTATACGGTGTTTCCAGTCGCTCTGCTGGTTTTGTTACTGGTTTTATCGGTTTGGCTTTTAGTTTTGTTTCTTTGCACTTTGTAGTCGACACGTGAGAATCAGACCAAATGAGCACCACCACGAGGACGAGCGTGACCTTTGACTCCGGAGCCCTTGACCTCCATGTCGTGTGTAAAAATAACGGTGGACTGTGCATCAGGTTTCAGGCTCACGAAGAGGACGGACTTCCTGTGAGCGAGTTCTGCTCTGATTAAGTTATTTTGCCTTACAGTCCGTGGCTCTGGTCACCCGTCAGTGACCTTTGACCTCACAGTATGTGCATGTTTCCTTCAAAACAATGTGACGTCATGCAGTTGCACATCGACTTTAATAAATGGCAAGGAAATCAAACCTGGTGTCCTGCTGCGTTTCTTCCCAGATGCTAGTCTAGTCGCTGTGGGTTGGTTAGTGGTGTTAACATGTTACACGCCTTACTCCGGTTGACGTGTTCTAGCACACGCCGAGACGCCCTTTAAACATCTTAAAATGCCCTCAAGGTGAGACACTGCAGGCACTGGTCAGTGTCAGTCTGTCTTCTTTCAGACTAGTGGAAGGAAAGCATGCTAACTACACACATTTGCGTCTGTAGATTTCAATCTTTAGAGAGTGTTTTTCTCTTACAAACACCAAACCTTAGTTTTATTCCTCTTTATATTCTGATGGTTCGTTCGCACTGATTTATACAACATTTACTCCTGAAAATGTGTTTGTTTTCCATCTGTTGACAGTATTTTCTGATTTATGGAGTGGTAAAAAGAGAAATTTAACTCTAATATGACAACAAAATCAAACTTGAATTATGAACCTGGCTTTACCCAATCTTCAGATTTATGTTCTGGAAATGTATGCAAATTAGCGCATGTTTATTTAGATGAATGCCTCATTTGCATATTTAAACACACCATTTCAGAAGCTTGTGTCAGTGTGCTGATGATTTAACTGAAGTATGATGTCTTGGCGTTTACAGTCATTAGTCCAGCAGTATTTGATGATATTGATATTATATTCTGACTGATGTGTTTCAGCTGTTTGTGTATCCCATGGATACGGGTGAAAGATGTTGCTAGGCAACTAAATATAGACACGAAGACACCTAAATTTAGTCCTCCGCTGAGTGACTCACGGTTCTGAAATGATTAATTTAGTTCTTCATTCTTCTACAGACGGACTTTATGAAGCTTCATGATCTTCCATCTGCATATAATGCTCACCATCAGCTCATGTTTAACCCTGTAAAGCCTCACAAATGAAATAACCTAAAAAAAATCAAATTATTTAAAAGAATGTTTTTTTTTTTCATATTTGAACATCAGGCTCATATAGTCTGATACAGTGAGAATATGGAGAGAAAAACAGCTCAAGAGGAGATCGAGTGTGAAACCGGTTTAACAGCAAAGTTTGATCATTTAGAGTAAATTTGTGTATAAAATATAATGTAGCTTAATAGGGTTAATATGATGATGATGATGTCGTGACTGGAACAGATGAAGAAGGCTCAGTGAATGAGGTCATGATCTCGGTGTTCCTCTTCATTGTGTTTGAGCAGCTCAGAAGATGCAAGGCCTGTTAGATGAACAAACAGAGATACTGAGATGATCCAGCGGTGTGCACACATTACCCATCATGCATCAGCGCCACTCCTCACACACACTGATCTGCAGATGTTTGAGTTTCTCCAGGATGAAGATCATGTAGAATCATCATCATCAGGTGTCTCTGGGTGAATTGAGGCTTGTTGTGTTTGTGTTTATGTTCTGCTGTGATCTTTGAATTTAAGCCCTAAAAAGTTTAGTGTGTGTGTGTGTGTGTGTGAGAGAGTGTGTGTGTGAGCGTGTGTGTGAGTGAGTGAGTGAGTGAGTGAGTGAGTGTGTGTTTGTGAGTGAGTGAGTGAGTGTGTGTGTGTGAGTGAGTGAGTG
>NW_015505756.1:531336-535864 GCF_001515645.1 Sinocyclocheilus grahami
GAGAGAGAGAGAGAGTGTGTGTGAGAGAGAGAGAGAGTGTGTGTGAGAGAGAGAGAGAGTGTGTGTGAGAGAGAGAGAGAGTGTGTGTGAGAGAGAGAGAGAGTGTGTGTGAGAGAGAGAGAGAGTGTGTGTGAGAGAGAGAGAGAGTGTGTGTGAGAGAGAGAGAGAGTGTGTGTGAGAGAGAGAGAGAGTGTGTGTGAGAGAGAGAGAGAGTGTGTGTGAGTGAGTAAGCGTGTGTGTGTGAGAGAGAGAGAGAGTGTGTGTGTGAGAGAGAGAGAGTGTGTGTGTGAATGAATGTGAGTAAGCGTGTGTGTGTGTGAGAGAGAGAGAGAGTGTGTGTGTGTGTGAGAGAGTGTGTGTGTGTGTGTGTGTGTGAGAGAGAGAGAGTGTGTGTGTGTGTGCGAGAGTGTGTGTTTGTGTCAGTGCAATAAATCACTATGTGAACAAAGTGATTAAAGTTATAGTTGGTTTAATGCTTATCTGATGTAACACACAGAGAGAAACATGAGAGTCATTGAACTGTTATCTGGTTGAACAGTATTAGTTCAATTCTGTGGATCTCTGAATTGTTGTGTTTCTTTCAGAAGCCTTTTCTCTGTTGGTCTGCAGAACTACTGAATCATCATCACTCGTCCTTCAGTCCGCAGCGGATCCTGAAGCTGCTCTCGGATGGTCTCACAGTGGAAACGACACACACTTTCACACAGCTTAAATCACAAACAAGTTCACAGGAAACTAATGGTTTTCAATCACGCTTCAGGATGGCCTCACATCTGCGCTCCTGAATCTGAGGAAGAAACGTGAAGATCTCAGCGTTTCTGCAGGTTTGATGAAGGACGATTTGTCATCATTAACTCATCTGGAAGTCACGTGTTCTTCTGTTGTTTACTAAAGAGTTGCTGGCAGCCATTGACTTCTACAGTATTTTTTGCATACTATGTAGGTCGATGGCTACCGTCAAGTGTTTGGATACTTGCATGCTTCAAAATATCTTCTTTTTTTTCAGCAGAAGAAACAAACTCATACAGGTTTGGAACAACTTCTAGATTGTTGAAGAAATGACGACAGATTTGCATTTTTTTGGGTGACTTTTTTTTAAGGCCAAGCAAAGAGAACGTAATTAATAAATTACAATAAATCAATATGGTCTCTAAGTGTAAATGTCTTGAATTAGCAAGTTTGAAGATAAAACGTCCAACAGATCTCCGTTAGACTCTTAAATTAGGATTTAATGGAGAAGCAAAATGACAGACGATGAGAAGTCTTGCTTTCTGAGAAACGGATCAGTCATGAGTTTATGCTTAAAACAAGAACGGAGTCAGAAAAATCTACTTTATTCAAAGGAAAACAAGTTTTCATTCACCACTGACAGATATTTGTTCACTTTAAGCATAAACTCACTTCATTCAGTTCAATTTCTCAGAAACAAGACTATCTTAACGTTGCTTCTCCAGTAAATGTATCTTGATTTAAGGATGTTTAAACAAAGACAAGACAAAAGCTTTTTTTTTTTGCAGTGTGTGCAACATTTAATGCCTTGGCTTTATGAATTTAAGACGTTCTGCTCTGATTTAAGACCGTTTTAGACAAATTGAGATGTTTTTATGACCCACAGAAAGCCTGGATTGGAACTGGATTTGTGTCATGAGTGATGAATGTTTTTCAGCATTAACAGTTTATTGAAGCTGCTTTGGAGCAATCCGCATTGGTAAGTCATAAGTATGAGATAATAGTCAAAATGATGACTTTAAATGTCAAAGTTATGACATAAAATGTTGTAATTTAGACTGAAAAGTTAAAACCATGACTTAAAAATTCAAAATTATGACAGAGGCAAAAAATAATTTTTTGCCTTTATCATTTTTAATCTCATAATTATGATTTATTGTGCCATAATTTCAACTTTTTATGTACATTTTGGTTTGGTATGTCATAATTTCGACTTTAAAAATCATAATTAAAATTTTGAATCTCAAAAATATTTAAATAATTAAAATAATAATAAAAATATTAAAATAACATTACTTTTAAATTGACAATGAAATATTTGAGTTAAGTGCAGAGTAGGGATGTGCGAGAGTAGTCGAAATGTTCATGTTATCTTCATATAATGCTTTATAAAATAGTGTTTATTAGCGCAGCGCTGTTTTGTTTACAAGAGTAGGCCTAACTGCTGTGTTTCTGCTTGCCCAAAAGCGCCACCTAATATCAGAGAATGAATCTGCATTTTCATTCAGCCGTCTGCCGCTTTTGTTGCCGTCTGTCATGTTTTGATGGAAAATAAGAATAACTCGACTAATAAGGTATTTGGAATTATTTGGCCCTGTTTACACTAGTGGGTTTTCGTTTTAAACCGCATAACTTTTGCTACGGTTATGCCTGTCGTTTACACTACCCCGGTGTTTTTGACCCTCAAAAACGGAGAGTTTTGAAAAAGCTGCAGACCCTGTTTTAGTTTGAAACTCCGGGGTTGCGTTTCAGTGTAAACGGACCAAAACGGAGACTCGACATTCGCTCTGCGTATCCTTGATGACCGTGTAAACAGTAACATCACGCTCTGATTAACTTTACTGGCCAACCTCACTGTTTGAGACAGGTGGCCAGTTGATTGCCTTCAATATAAGCAGAAGCAGAAGTTTGGTCATTCAGGGTAATGCTTTTGTCATCCATTACACTGAATGACAGTATCACTGTAGAAATAAACATTTTAGCATCTTATTTATATTATAGATAAACGAGGAATGTTTAACATTGACAAATATGTGTTAAACTTAATAAATAGTAATATTTGAATGCATTTTTGTATTGATTAATTTGTGTTATTGATTAATATTAGATGCCGTGAACAGAGAGAGCTGCTAGGCACTGTAAAAAGCCAAAAAACTAATAAAGTACATGCGGACCCAGTAGCTTGGGTGGAACTCTTAAAGCCCCCTCACACCAAGAACGATAAGTACACTGTAAAAAAAATTCTGTAAAATTTACGGTAAAAAACGAGAAGGGTGTTCCTGCACAACCGGAGGCCGCAGTTTCAGGACCGCAGTTCTAGGACGCTGGTGGTTTAGTTTGTAGTAATGTTTGTACATGTTGTTAAAGATACTGAATCTCAGGAACATTTTTTTTTATTTCAATTGTGATTTTTGATTTATAAATGCATCAGATGTTAATTACAAAGTGTGTAATACCTGCTTTGAGTTAACAATTTTAAATTTAAATGAATTTACACTTAAAATATAAATGAAAAATGTATTTCAGTCTTTAAACAACTGAAAAAGTGGAGTACCTTAAGTCTTAGTTTCTTGAAATATACTGTAAATATATAGTTTAACTAGCTCATTATCAGATATAATAAAGATGGAATCAAATGAAATCAGCATTTGCAGTCACTAAATTACAGCGAGATGTGTAAAAGTTTGTAGAGAGGCAAGACTCAAGAATGATTCAAGAATGCATATTTATATACTGTACTCATTTTTGCAATAACACATAATACAACATCATAAAAAAAGACCCCTTTTCCATCAGTTGCTGCATGGACAGAAAGGCTGTAGGCTTCAACTCCTGAGAGAGATAAAAAAAAGAGAGAGAGAGGGAAGTAGAATTAAATAAGAAACATTTGCTTTAACATGTTTAACTCTGTAATATATATTTCTGATTTAACACGTTAAGCACTGTTGGGGTTGTAGAGAGTTCATATTCTACTCTGAGCTGTTATGATAATCCGGACCAGAAAGGAAGAGCTGCTCAGCCTCCTGCAAGGAGAAATCCCGGAGGACAGCCAGGGCATATATGATGGCCTGTGAAAAAACTGTTCATTTAAGTATACTATTATAGCACTACTGAACAGCAAGCCATTATACATTGCTCCATACACGAGTAGCACCAGCTTATACAGTTTATACAGTCGATTGTGTAAGTGCAGGAGCAGGACACTCACAAACACATTACATGTCACATTACACACCTCTGCACTGCATCTGTGAAGCTCAGTTGTGTTGGTGTCCTCTGCAGCACTCCTCTCAGACTGTCGAGGTAGACAGGCACTCGGGAAGAGGTTAGCTTATGAGACCACTTAGAGGGCTTCCCGTTGAGTACACACTATGGGCAAACCATGGTGCAAAATCTGTTATTTTGAGGAAATTGATACATTTAAGATAAAGATACAATAATTTGCAGCATAGTTAAAAGATATTGTTAATGTTATTCCTAATTAAGGCCTTTACTATGAGTTTGTTTGTAATGATGATTAAATGTGAGCGTTGTTTAAGTACCACTAAATGCTCCTCAGATCCCTGTAACTTCACAATGAGGTCCAGCAGTCTCTTTACCTCTGCGGTGCGGTCATCGACAGCCTGAATGTGGATTTAGTGGATATGTAGTATGCAGTGTGCAATACCTGTGTTCTTTAGTGGATGTGCAGTATGCGGTGTGCAGTACCTGTGTTCTTTAGTGGATGTGCAGTATGCGGTGTGCAGTACCTGTGTTCTTTAGTGGATGTGCAGTATGCAGTACCTGTGTTCTTTAGTGG
>NW_015505756.1:535874-540504 GCF_001515645.1 Sinocyclocheilus grahami
TGAGTCCAGTGCACTAGTGCAGCCTCCAATCACTGCTTTCTCTGTCGGAGGGCTGTCCTTACTGCTGATGCGCTCACTGGGTGGAGCCACAATGAGGTGTTTATGCACTGACAATCATTTATAGTGAGTTGTCTGTGTGTCTCTGACACTGGACTAAACTCATATGAGTGAAATAAGCGCAGGAACAGTGAATGCTCGAGTGAGCAGATGCTTTGAAACGCCTCATACGCATGTGGACTACAAATCCCATGAGTCAACGCGATGAGTGGCGTTTCCTGTCAATGTTTTTCTGGGTTTTGTCCACTAGGGGTCGACAAACCCATTGCTCCATTACACCAAATTCAAATCTCAGTTGATTAGAAACATTTACAGGGCGCAAATGAATTAATGAATTCGGTCAAATAATTAAATTGACATTTATTTGTATTGCGCTTTTCATAATACACATCGATGCAGCTTTACAAAAAAGTTATCTGTGACCAAAAGTGAATGTGTCCGAGTAATGTTCATTTCACAAATGAACAGTTCAAGATAATTGAATCATACAATTAACTAACACGAATTAATTCTAATAAATGAAAATCCTCCCCTGCAAAATGATTAAACTAACGTCGTGACCCGGTAAACACAAACGCCTGTGATTAGTCCATCCTAAGCAGCGCTGAGAAAAGTAACAGGAAACCGCACGGATATAAACATCACATTTGACCAATCAGAGACAACGCCGGTCACTAAGCCCCGCCCACTGCACGGTCTAGTCGCTTGTTGTCGATGGCCACGTGTGCTAGACTGACCTTTAGATACAGATGGATGCCCAGTTCTCGTGATTAACACAGGACCTTCATTATTCACTGATGTATTATTAATCGATCGCAGTCTAGATTGATAGGTTTAATGGTTAGTCAGCTGCTAACACGAGTGATGGCGGCTCTGTGCCGGCTCGCGCCTCACCTTCAGATCTGCAGATCAATCTGGCACAAACCCGACGATCTCCTGAAGAACGAGTTGGTTCAGAGACACATTAAACGCGTGATCGACGAGCAGAAGTGCATTTCTAGTCGTTTAGATGGCGGACAGGTGACTGAGTCTGACAGGAGAGCGTTAAACCTGCGACTGGCCGAAGTGTGCAAGCTGGTGAAGGCGTTCGAGAGAGCTCAGCTAGCGTTCAGAGAGCTGACGGAGATACAGACTCTGCTTCACAGTGAGTGACCACTGACCCGAGCCAAATTATTCATCTGTAAGCTGTAGTTATTACCAGGAGTTGTGTGCAAGTGTTCCTCATGTGTTCTAGACAGCAGAGCTGAAGACCAGCAGATGCTTGTGCTCCTGCGAGAGGAACACGAAGAGCTGAGCAGAAGAGCAGAGAAGCTGAACAAGGAGGTTTGGACTGTTCCTCTCTGATTTAGACCTTGACTCATCTGTCAGAAAGTGTTAAGGGAATAAGTCGTTCACACAGATATGAGAATGAACTGTTAATGTGCTCATCCTCGGATCATCTGAGATCAGGATGAGTTTGTGTCTTCATCAGGTTTGGAGAAATGTAGCACTGCATCAGTGTCTCAGCAATGGATGCTCTGCAGTGAATGGGTGCCGTCAGAATGAGAGTCCAAACAGCTGATAAAAACATCACAATAATCCACAGCACTCCAGTCCATCAGTTAACATCTGGAGAAGACAAAAGCTGAAACACATCCAGCATTAAGATGTTTTTATCCATAATAACTCTTCCTCCAGTGAGTCAGTGTTCTGGTGTGAATCAGGAGAGAAATCTGCACAGATCAAGCAGCGTTTAAACAGCTCTAAACACACATGTGGCTGGATTTTGATGTGAGAGACAACAGCAGATGCACTTTTTCACTGGAGGAAGAGTTATTATGGATTATGGACTCGTATAAAAACATCTTAATGCTGGATGTGTTTCAGCTTTTGTCTTCTCCAGATGTTAACTGATGGACTGGAGTGCTGTGGATTATTGTGATGTTTTTATCAGCTGTTTGGACTCTCATTCTGACGGCACCCATTCACTGCAGAGCATCCATTGCTGACACACTGATGCAGTGCTACATTTCTCCAAACCTCATCTGGGATGAACTGAGGGTGAGCAGCACATCTTCAGTTTTGGTGAACTGTTCTTTTATAAGTAATTGTGACAGAAGGAATTAAAGAGTGTCAATGTTGATTTAATGTCCTCAGCTGATTGAGACGCTGGTTCCCGCTGATGATCTCGACAGCAGAAGCGTCATCCTGGAGGTGGCAGCGGGACGAACCACTGGAGGTTTGATCATCTTCAGATCAGACACGAGTCATTCTCTGACAGTGGTTTGATGCTTGTGTGTCTGTCTGTGTGTGGTGTGTGTGTGTGGTGTGTGTGTCTGTCTGTGTGTGTGTGGTGTGTGTGTCTGTCTGTGTGTGTGTGGTGTGTGTGTCTGTCTGTGTGTGTGTGTGGTGTGTGTGTGTGTCTGTCTGTGTGTGTGTGGTGTGTGTGTCTGTCTGTGTGTGTGTGTGGTGTGTGTGTCTGTCTGTGTGTGACTGTGTATCTGTATCTGTGTGTGTGTGTGTGTGTGTGACTGTGTGTCTGTGTCTGTCTCTGTGTGTGTGTGTGTGTGTGTGTCTGTATCTGTGTCTGTCTCTCTGTGTGTGTGTATCTGTGTCTGTCTCTGTGTGTGTGACTGTGTGTCTGTGTGTGTGTGTGACTGTGTGTCTGTCTCTGTGTGTGTGTGTGTGAGTGGCTGTGTGTGTGTCTGTGTCTGTCTCTGTGTGTGTGTGTGTGTGAGTGACTGTGTGTCTGTCTCTGTGTGTGTGTGTGTGACTGTGTGTCTGTGTCTGTCTCTGTGTGTGTTGATATAGGTGACATCTGCCAGCAGTTCACCAGAGAGATGTTTGACATGTATCAGGGATTCATCTCCTATAAACACTGGGACTTTGAGCTCTTCAATTACACTCCGGCAGATTACGGTACGCTGCGTTACCCATCATCCTCTCTGAGTGTGTGCGTTGAGTGTGGCTGATGGTTTGCTGTGACGTCAGGTGGTCTCCATCACGCTGCCGTGAGGATCTCCGGGGGGTCTGTGTACCGCTGGCTGAGGTTCGAGGGCGGGACACACCGAGTGCAGAGGATTCCTGAAGTGGGTCTGTCGTCACGCATGCAGCGCATTCACACGGGAACCATGACGGTCATAGTGCTTCCACAGCCTCGTGATGTCAGGCCACGCTCCAGCGATTTAATAGCATTGTGTGTGTGTTTAGTTTTGTTGAGTCTTATGATGTTTAACATCTCTACAGGTGGACATTCACATCGCATCTAAAGACCTGCGCATCGACACGTTCAGATCGCGCGGCGCAGGAGGTCAGAGCGTCAACACCACCGACAGCGCCGTACGTGCGGTTCACCTGCCCACAGGTGCGTCCGAGCAAGAGCACTGCCACAGGTGCGTCCGAGCGAGAGCACTGCCACAGGTGCGTCCGAGCGAGTGCACTGCCACGGGTGCGTCCGAGCGAGAGCACTGCCACGGGTGCGTCCGAGCGAGAGCACTGCCACGGGCGCGTCCGAGCGAGAGCACTGCCACGGGTGCGTCCGAACGAGTACACTGCCACGGGTGCGTCCGAGCGAGAGCACTGCCACGGGTGCATCCGAGCCACTGTTTTTTTTTTTATTATAACATATGCTATAATTAAGCAATATCACAGAGCAAGGGAGCTGTTTTCATAAATATGAGCACGACTGCAAATGCGATAGTGATTTGTTTTAAACAAGTAGTTAATAATAACTTAAATTACTGTTTCACCAGTGAAAATAATTCCAAACCAATCCACAGATGAACTGTTTTGTTACCAAACGAATCAAATGATTCCATGACTCACTCATTAAGGGATTTTTCCACTACCTACTGATGCTTTTACTTTCATATTTAAAAGTAACATTTCATTTTTCCATAATACTTCTATATTAAAATGTTTATATATATAATACAGTAATCGTATAATAATATTTACGCAGTGGTAATTATAGTGTAAATTATCAGTGCATGTCTAAATGTGTATCTTTCAGATGAATTTGACGAGTGCTGCCTGGTCTTGTTCTTGTTCTGGTCTGGATTATCCTGTGGTCTGGACTCTGTCTTGTTTTCAGGAACAGTAGCTGAATGCCAGCAGTTTCGCTCTCAGCTGCAGAACCGTGACGCAGCGCTGCGTGTGCTCCGGGCCCGACTGTACCAGAGCATCATGGGACGGCAGACAGCGCAGACGCACGCCGCACGCAGACAACAGGTGAGTTACCTGTCAGATCAAACCAAATACTACAAACGACCCTTTACTGCAGTGACTTTAAACACTTCATAATGACGTTTAATAACATGAACAGGCTTTATTACATTGTAAATGTGTTTGTGTCTCAGGTCGGCACTCGATCTCAGTCGGAGAGAATTCGCACGTATAACTTCAGTCAAGATCGTGTGACGGACCACAGGATCGGTTATGTGACGCGTGACATCAAGGTAACGGGACAGGGGGCGCATCTGAGTTTTGTTTGGAAACACAGTTGTTTAGTTCCATTTGGATCCATTAATACTGTGTGTGTGTATGTGTGTGGTGTGTGTGTGTGTGTATATCTGTGTGGTGTGTGTGTGTGTGT
>NW_015505756.1:540947-542111 GCF_001515645.1 Sinocyclocheilus grahami
CGAGTACACTGCCACGGGTGCGTCCGAGCGAGAGCACTGCCACGGGTGCATCCGAGCCACTGTTTTTTTTTTTATTATAACATATGCTATAATTAAGCAATATCACAGAGCAAGGGAGCTGTTTTCATAAATATGAGCACGACTGCAAATGCGATAGTGATTTGTTTTAAACAAGTAGTTAATAATAACTTAAATTACTGTTTCACCAGTGAAAATAATTCCAAACCAATCCACAGATGAACAGCTGTTTTGTTACCAAACGAATCAAATGATTCCATGACTCACTCATTAAGGGATTTTTCCACTACCTACTGATGCTTTTACTTTCATATTTAAAAGTAACATTTCATTTTTCCATAATACTTCTATATTAAAATGTTTATATATATAATACAGTAATCGTATAATAATATTTACGCAGTGGTAATTATAGTGTAAATTATCAGTGCATGTCTAAATGTGTATCTTTCAGATGAATTTGACGAGTGCTGCCTGGTCTTGTTCTTGTTCTGGTCTGGATTATCCTGTGGTCTGGACTCTGTCTTGTTTTCAGGAACAGTAGCTGAATGCCAGCAGTTTCGCTCTCAGCTGCAGAACCGTGACGCAGCGCTGCGTGTGCTCCGGGCCCGACTGTACCAGAGCATCATGGGACGGCAGACAGCGCAGACGCACGCCGCACGCAGACAACAGGTGAGTTACCTGTCAGATCAAACCAAATACTACAAACGACCCTTTACTGCAGTGACTTTAAACACTTCATAATGACGTTTAATAACATGAACAGGCTTTATTACATTGTAAATGTGTTTGTGTCTCAGGTCGGCACTCGATCTCAGTCGGAGAGAATTCGCACGTATAACTTCAGTCAAGATCGTGTGACGGACCACAGGATCGGTTATGTGACGCGTGACATCAAGGTAACGGGACAGGGGGCGCATCTGAGTTTTGTTTGGAAACACAGTTGTTTAGTTCCATTTGGATCCATTAATACTGTGTGTGTGTATGTGTGTGGTGTGTGTGTGTGTGTATATCTGTGTGGTGTGTGTGTGTGTGTATATCTGTGTGGTGTGTGTGTGTGTGTGTATCTGTGTGGTGTGTGTGTGTGTGTGTGTGTCTGTGTGTGTGTGTGTGTGTGTATGTGTGTGTGTGTGTGTGTGTGTGTGG
>NW_015505756.1:542165-549665 GCF_001515645.1 Sinocyclocheilus grahami
TGTCTGTGCGTGTGCGTGCGTGCGTGCGTGCGTGCGTGCGTGCGTGCGTGTGTGCGTGTGTGTGTGTGTGTGTGTGAGACAGGAGTTCATGAGGGGGGGTGAGGCTCTGGAGGAGGTGCTCAGACTTCTGCAGGAGAACCATGAGAGAGAAGCTCTTCTGAAACTGGTGCAGAACATCAGCTGATCAACAGCCTGAAGAGAAATCACTGACATGAGGATATTGAGCAAATAGTGTGTCTTCATGACTGAAATGTTATGTACATATTTCCTGTCATTAAATTATATTTTATACTTTTTTGACTCGTGTCTGAGTTTGTCAGTCAATACAGATGTTCCAGTAATGAAGGTCAAATGTGTGCAGCACAAGCGTGATGTTAAAAATAAAGTAACAGTGCTGTAAACATTAAGTTCATGTTTTTTTTATTACTATTTGTTTGGAAAAGTTGCATCGCATAACACAAGGGTCTCAGCCTTAATTCATCCTTCCACAAATTTATATTTTTTATAGATTTAGATTAATCGCATCGAAAATAAATGTGTGAGTACTGTGTATATTTATTATGTATATATAAATACACATATATATTTATATATATTCAAATATAATTTATTATATATATAATATATTACAATATATAAAATAATATATTTTTTATATAATCAAAACATTTTTCTTAAATATATGCATGTTTGTGTTATCATAAATATACACAGTACTCACACATATATTATGTAAACAAAAATGATCTCACTGAGAGTGTTTCAGTTTCATGTTCTGAAGGCCATTGTTCTACAGTTCTGTTTCATTGTTTCATCCTGCAGCCACATCCACGTAAGTCCTGTTCAGTCAAATCCAGATCTGAACGATGATCTCCTCACCTTCTGCTTCAGATGATGTGTTTATTGATTCTGCAGCAGAGAGAGGAGGTCTGCCGTCTCATCGCTGGTGTCCACACCGTCGGCTCAGACTTCACACTGACGCTCATCTGAATGTGTGCCATGATCTCTGATTCATCTGATTCACGAAACAGAACCATCTTCACAAACACCAAAACATCCTCCTCGATGCTGGAAGAGACTCCAAAACCTGCAGAGAAACCCTCGGTGGACCTGAAGCTCAGGTACGAGCTCACGTGACGCATCAGTCTCTTAAAGGAATAGTGCAGCCAAACTGAAGATGTGCTGTAAATGTGCTCATACTCAGTTCATCCAAGAGTTTGTCTCTTCATCAGGTTTGGAGAAATGTAGCACTGCATCAGTGTCTCAGCAATGGATGCTCTGCAGTGAATGGGTGCCGTCAGAATGAGAGTCCAAACGACTGATAAAAACATCACAATAATCCACAGCACTCCAGTCCATCAGTTAACATCTGGAGAAGACAAAAGCTGAAACACATCCAGCATTAAGATGTTTTTATCCTTAATATCCCTTCCTCCAGTGAGTCAGTGTTCTGGTGTGAATCAGGAGAGAAATCTGCACAGATCAAGCAGCGTTTAAACAGCTCTAAACACACATGTGGCTGGATTTTGATGTGAGAGACAACAGCAGATGCACTTTTTCACTGGAAGTCATGTCTGAATGTGGATCTGATGCTCAGAGCTGAACGCTGATGTGTGTATGTGTGTGTGTGAGAGAGTGTGAGTGTGTGTGTCTGTGTGTGAGTGTGTGAGAGTGTGAGTGAGTGAGTGTGTATGTGTGTGTGTGAGAGAGAGTGAGTGTGTGTGTGTGTGCATGTGTGTGTGTGTGTGCATGTGTGTGTGTGTGTGCATGTGTGTGTGTGTGTGCATGTGTGTGTGTGTGTGCATGTGTGTGTGTGTGTGCATGTGTGTGTGTGTGTGCATGTGTGTGTGTGTGTGCATGTGTGTGTGTGTGTGCATGTGTGTGTGTGTGTGAGAGAGAGTGAGTGTGTGTGTGTGTGTGTGTGTGTGCATGTGTGTGTGTGTGCTGGGTGGAGAGAGTGTGACAGTCTCGTCTCTCATTGGCTGAGCGTCTCTCGTGCGCTGTGGCGCCGCTGACCGCTCGCGCTCTTCCTCAGTGATCTTCACCGGGCGTGTGTCGGTGTCGGTGCGCGGATGGAGGCGGCGGTGCTGAAGCCGCGGATGATGGCGGATGCTCGCGCCGAGCGGGAGGTGCAGAAGCTGCAGGAGCTCGTGAGGAGACTGGAGCGGCAGAACGAGCAGCTGCGGACTCGCGCGAGCTCCCGCTGCATCCCGAGCCTCGCGTGCCAGTATTTCCAGCCGCATCCCGCCGCGGAGGATGAGGATGAGGATGAGGATGATGGCGCCGCTGACCGCTCGCGCTCTTCCTCAGTGATCTTCACCGGGCGTGTGTCGGTGTCGGTGTCGGTGTCGGTGCGCGGATGGAGGCGGCGGTGCTGAAGCCGCGGATGATGGCGGATGCTCGCGCCGAGCGGGAGGTGCAGAAGCTGCAGGAGCTCGTGAGGAGACTGGAGCGGCAGAACGAGCAGCTGCGGACTCGCGCGAGCTCCCGCTGCATCCCGAGCCTCGCGTGCCAGTATTTCCAGCCGCATCCCGCCGCGGAGGATGAGGATGAGGATGAGGATGAGGATGAAGAGGAGCCGCGCGCGCTCCTGGACGAGCTGCTGCTGCTGGAGCTGGAGAGCGTGAGTCCGAGCGGAGAGTCTGACGAGACCTGGTGAGAGTCCTTTGTGTTATTATGAGCTCAGTCCTCATTCTGCTGTGTGCTTCAGTGCTGAAACATTTGAGTGCAACTGTTGTCTCCACACACTCACTCACTCACACTCTCACACACTCACACACACACACACACACACACACACCGCATCCCGCCGCGGAGGATGAGGATGAGGATGAGGATGAGGATGAGGATGAAGAGGAGCCGCGCGCGCTCCTGGACGAGCTGCTGCTGCTGGAGCTGGAGAGCGTGAGTCCGAGCGGAGAGTCTGACGAGACCTGGTGAGAGTCCTTTGTGTTATTATGAGCTCAGTCCTCATTCTGCTGTGTGCTTCAGTGCTGAAACATTTGAGTGCAACTGTTGTCTCCACACACTCACTCACTCACACTCTCACACACTCACACACACACACTCACACACTCACACACACACACTCTCACACACTCACACACACTCACACACTCACACACACACACTCTCACACACTCACACACACTCACACACTCACACACACACACTCTCACACACTCACACACACTCACACACTCACACACACACACTCTCACACACTCACACACACTCACACACTCACACACACACACTCTCACACACTCACACACACTCACACACTCACACACACACACTCTCACACACTCACACACACTCACACACTCACACACACACACTCTCACACACTCACACACACTCACACACTCACACACACACACTCTCACACACTCACACACACTCACACACTCACACACACACACTCTCACACACTCACACACACTCACACACTCACACACACACACTCTCACACACTCACACACACTCACACACTCACACACACACACTCTCACACACTCACACACACTCACACACTCACACACACACACTCTCACACACTCACACACACTCACACACTCACACACACACACTCTCACACACTCACACACACTCACACACTCACACACACACACTCTCACACACTCACACACACTCACACACTCACACACACACACTCTCACACACTCACACACACTCACACACTCACACACACACACACACACTCTGTCCTAGATGGTCAACAGCATGAGGAGCAGAGAAGATGACAGGTGAACCAGATTCAGAGCCCACTTCACTTATATGAGGATGTGTTTCTGGCAGGACTTCTGTCTGATTTCAGGAGTAGTTCATTATGAGCTTCCATTTGTGCCAAAAACAAGTCGACTTCTTTGTGCTGCAGACTTAAGTGTGTGTCTACAGTCACTGTGAACTTGTTGAGATCAGAATATGTTGATGTGTGTGTTCTGTTATGGGCGCTTGGTCACCATCTTTCTAAAGCTCTGAATATGATGGCAAAGCATGAAGATGAAACCCAGTGACTTTAGATTCGTTCACGTTATATAACAGAAAAATAAATGCATCTGTGAGTTTTAGAGAGAAGTCATTATTGAACTGATCTGAACATTCTGATCGTTCTCCTGGATTTTTGTGCAGTGCGTTGCAGAACAAACTTATAAAGCTTGAATCTGAACACACGACAGCACAGATGTATTGCACAAAGCAGTCTGCACTTTTTTGGCACCAACAGAACGCCATAATGAAGGGTTGCGCTCTGCTGTAGGGTTTGAGTGCTGTTCCAAGAGCCTGTGAACGTGAGCTCCAGATCCTCAACAGAAGAGCTCGTGTTTATGCTCAGGACGTTCAGTCTTTATTCTGGATTCAGAATAATTCACTGCACGGTGAAAACAGGAGCTAAACTGGGAAATTGAGTAATTAGGAAGCCGATTAATCGTCCGTCTTATTTACAATGCGTCATGGGTCAGTCATGATGAAAGCCGAATCTTGTGACTGAGGATTAGTGTCTTCTAAAAGGATTCCTCGCTGTCTGAGGAGCTGAAATCATGTTCACATCGATCTCACATGTGCAGGAAGAATCTGATTCTCGCTCCGCTCTCTCCTCAGGCTCTACGAGTCTCCCAGCTCTCGTCTGTGGTCCGGCGCCGGTCTGGACGCTCTGCAGTGGACTCGACATGTTCTGGATCAGCTGGACGCTGCACGACACTCGCTCGGCCAAAGACTGGAGTCCGGTACGTCACACCAGACCAGACCTGAGTCTGATTACTGTATGAACACACCAAAACTTCCATCAGTGCCTTCCATCCTCAGTCCCTCTTATTCATCAACCACCTTCATGTCGAGACAAACGTCCATCCGGTCGCTGAACGTTCGCAATGAGTGAATCACGTGACTTTAAAGTGAAAGAACAAGTCATCTTATAATTTACAGTAAAAATTTATTGAAAATTGACCAAAACAAATTTGAGTATTTCACTAGGTTGGTATTTATAGCCTATCTGTTAATGAAATATACAAATATACTGTACATATTTAAATTTTTTATTTAATTATTTTTACTGTAAATTTGGGTTAAATCTATAAAACCTAAAATGTGTTTTTTATGGTAAAGTTCTGGCAACCACAGCTGCTGGTCTTTTACCTTAATTTTCACAGATTGTTTGGCAGTGCATGTGAAGAGTGTTCAGTGTGAGTCTTTATCGTTCAGTGCGTTTGTGATGGACGAGGTCAGAGCGGCCGATTGAGGTCAGGAGGATTATGGGACAGATGCGCTGAGCTCCGCGTCTTAATGCGGCCCGTATATAAACACAGGAGCTCAGAATAACCAGCATTATCTTATTAACGCTGCTTCATCTAGTGTGTGAATAGTGTTAAATCAGCTAGTGCTAGTAGAGCTGGGGGCGGAGCCATCATGAATATGTAAATGAGAGAGTGTGACTGACAGCTCTGACTCTGGGATGCTTGTAATGCGTTCAGGATTTAGTCGTAAGCTTGTTACTCGGCTAAATAAACCCTGTGTCACATTCACAAAGACACCTGAGCTGGTCACAGCGTTAGCCCTTTTCTAACTAGTGCTGATGCTTGGCTCGGGCTTCGCTGCTATGTTTGGACTGTAGTCTCGGGTTAGACGAGCTGTAACCATAGCAACTGTGTTTACATGAAAGGAGTCAGCTGTTCATGCTAAGTGCTGTATAGCGTGTTATTACTGAAGCCGGGTGTTCAACAGATTCATCTCTAATGTGCATGAACATATTCAGCTGAGATATCGTGTTTGATAATGGACTGGATGAGCTTTTGCTGTCATGTGCTTATCAATATGAGGACAGACTCAAGGCTCATAGATTGTGTGTCTGTGTGTATTTGTGTGTGTATTTATGTTTGTGTGTGTGTGTGTGTGTGTGAATCCTCTCATGTGCTGAATGAATCGTTGTCTTCAGTCATCTCTTGTGTGTCTGTCTGACACTCAATGGCTGTTTGTCCCTCAAAGTTTTTTTTTTTTTACAGCATCTCAAAACTCTTCCATCACGCACACACATACACACACACAGACACACACACACAGTGGTTGGTGATGTTGTTCGTCTCTGTCTCCTTCAGTCAGTAGATGGAGGTCTACTGCTTTGAGAGATGGAGGCTTCTCCTCTCCTGCTTTTCCTCGTGCTCGTGTCGTTGGAGTTTTTCCTCTCTGCACCTCCTTTACAGCATCTCAAAACTCTTCCATCACGCACACACATACACACACACAGACACACACACACAGTGGTTGGTGATGTTGTTCGTCTCTGTCTCCTTCAGTCAGTAGATGGAGGTCTACTGCTTTGAGAGATGGAGGCTTCTCCTCTCCTGCTTTTCCTCGTGCTCGTGTCGTTGGAGTTTCTCCTCTCTGCACCTCCTCTCCCTCCTCCAAACCCTGTGCTCCCCTTCCCAGCAGCACCTCCTGTGAGAGAGCAGGTAACGCACACACACACACACACACACTCTCTCTCTCTCTCTCTCTCTCTCACACACACACACTCTCTCTCTCTCACACACACACACACTCTCTCTCTCTCTCTCTCTCTCTCACACACACACACTCTCTCTCTCTCACACACACACACACTCTCTCTCTCTCTCTCTCTCTCTCACACACACACACTCTCTCTCTCTCACACACACACACACTCTCTCTCTCTCTCTCTCTCTCTCACACACACACACTCTCTCTCTCTCACACACACACACACTCTCTCTCTCTCTCTCTCTCTCTCACACACACACACTCTCTCTCTCTCACACACACACACACTCTCTCTCTCTCTCTCTCTCTCTCACACACACACACTCTCTCTCTCTCACACACACACACACTCTCTCTCTCTCTCTCTCTCTCTCACACACACACACTCTCTCTCTCTCACACACACACACACTCACACTCTCTCACACTCTCTTACACTCACACACGCACACACACACACACACACACTCTCTCTCACATTCGCTCTCTCACACTCACACACACACAGAGCTCGTCTCATTGTTTCAGGTTAATGATGTGTTGTGTGTAGAGGAGCTCATTCTCTCCTGCAGTAGACCGTTTTGACCTCAGGATTGAATGTTGTCCGTTCACTTTTAAATGAATTAAATTCACTTGAAATGGATGTTTTGCTGAACATGCCACATGATGATTATGTTCCTCATATTTAATAAGCTCTAAGGCTGGAGAGACACTACATGACTTCTAACATCTGAACAAACTCTAGACATCACAGCGACAGGCTCAAAATATAATATGAGAGTCTGAAGCTGAAAACTCTCAGTGTGTGTCCATCAGACACTATGTGATTACTATGGTCTGATTTTCAGCAGCTAGCGTCGACCGGTCCGGATGTTCTGTGTGTCTGTGGAGTCTCGTCTTGTCCTCTCTCTGACAGAACTCACACTGACAGCACATGATCACGTCTCCATGTTACCTGCTGCTGATGTGTGGTGTGTTTGTGCT
>NW_015505756.1:554665-558843 GCF_001515645.1 Sinocyclocheilus grahami
ATAGGGACAGTTTTCTGTGGTTTACTGCTTTTTTATGATGTATGCTTCTATACCGTCATTGAAAATGCAAATAAAAAAGATTTGAAATAAGTTGTAAGAACCTGTGTGAGCAAAGCCAGTCAGGTTTAGTCCGGTGTGAAAACATTAACTAGTGTTTTCAGGACAGGGGAAATCCTCTCCGGGTCAAAGTGACACAAAAAAACGCAACAATGTGAAGAAATGGACCGTTAGTGTAAAGTGTTGCAGCTGTAACTGTATCATGTCTGTTACTGTGTGACACCGCGTGTAGAATCCTTGAAAATCATTAGAAATGTGTGTCAACACGTCATAAATAGAACGCAGCAGCAGTCTTCTGTCGTGTAGACAGCATCACTGATTATAATGAGTTCTATATGTCTATAGCTCTGTCTAGACACGGTGTAATGCTTCTTTCTGATCAGATATGATTGTTTGATAGCTGTCTGTGTGTGTGTGCAGTGTGGCGCCGCTCAGCGCGCTGCGGGACGGGTGTTTCTGACGCGGCTCGGGAGTGTCCTGCAGGTGTCCTCCTCTCCTCCAGAGCAGACGCAGCTCTATGCAAACACACACATGCTGCTAAACCAGTCGGGCTGGAACTCAACAACTTGAAACGGTTTGTACGATTGCTTGAAGTTGGAATATGATTTCAAAAGTTTTAACCAAATTTCAACAGGTTTTTAACTATTCACAGGTATGAAAGACTTTAATGTGAATATGTTTATATGATTAATAGTGCTTTTTAATAACTTCTCACACTCTTAATCACTGATCTGTATGGACCAATTATTGCACCATTTGTAAACGTATTATTGTTTTGGTTATAATTGTTCTTGTTGTATTAATTTGATGTTGCACTTTCACTGTTAATGTTTATTTTATCGTTGCAGGATGATTTTTAAAGGCCACAGGTGTAGCACTATTTATTTGAAAGTTATCTTCTCATCTTGTTTTTTTTTTTTATTATGTAAAATATATTTAAAAGAGCGTTCTTCATGTTTGCACATTGTTTCTGTAAATGCGCCACAGTTTTCTTCTTAAATATTTCTGTGACTGATATTTTAATGGGTGTGTCCGTATTTAAAGTCCAAATAAAGTTTTGTTTGTTTTTTTATGATTGTGTGCTGCTGATAGCTTTATTTCTGTTCTGGGAATCCAAACATCAGACCGCTTTACTCCTATAGTCTCAGTGTTGGGGTTACGCACATCATGTAATCAGATCACTTTGTTCAAGTAACTAGTGAAGTAATGCATTATTTTTTTCATTTACAGCTCTCCTGTCCTCATGTTGAGAGGAATCAGGAGTGTGTGAGTGTGTGAGTGTGTGAGTGTGTGTGTGTGTGAGAGTGTGTGAGAGTGTGTGAGTGTGTGTGAGTGTGTGAGAGTGTGTGAGAGTGAGTGTGAGTGAGTGTGTGAGAGTGTGTGAGAGTGAGCGGGATCCCTAAAGCAGCCGCGTCTCAGATCCCGTCTCGCAGCGGTCTCCCACGGCCCGCGTCCTTCATCACCAGCGGCTCCAGCCCTCGCAGCAAACTCACCGCACCCCTGCGCAGGTGAACGCATCAGATCCAGCGCCGGGACCAGCTCCAGCCGCTTCAAATCCTCAAAGCTGCTTTAGTGTCAAACTCCAAACTCATTCGGATTAAAACCTAAAATTAGTGGTAGATGGTGAAGAATTTAGATCTGCTGACCTAAAACCGGCGGATTGAGCGTGTAAAGCAGCCGCTGGCATGAAAACCAGATTACTGTGTGCTGTTATGATGAAGCTCGACAACCGTAAACTGATTACAACCAAATGACCAGATGCCCCATTAGTTCACATCAGTGCATTAACTAGCGATGAGCAGTGCATTTGTTACAGTATTTATTCATCTTGTTGATGTTAGTTAATAAACATACTGCTGTTCATTGTTAGTTCATGTCAGCTCAGGTCCATTAAATAATATTAACATATGCAACTTTTGATTTTAATAATGTTTAGTAAATGTGGAAATGAACATTAAAATGAATAAATGCTTTAGAAGTATTTTTCATTGTTCGTTCATGATAACTCAAATGTATTCCATCTTATCACCAAATACTGCATTCAATCTTTCTATGAACTGATTTTCTCTCAATTAGCAGAGGTTCTGTGGGGCTGAGTGATCGCAGTTCTCATTGATCTGAGCGCAAACCTCAGTTTATGAGTGAATATTAGCAAAATTATCCACAAATAATGCTTTTATGCTCAAAAACTGATCAACAGTCAATCAGTTCCAAAAAAATAAAATAAAACAACCTGTGCTAACCGAACGAAAACAAGCTGACAAGAAGAGTGAACGCAGTATTTGGTGATGATATAAGCTGTTTAATATAACAAGGTGGGAAAAAATCCCAAAAAGTACAAAAATAATCGAAAGTTGTTATAACCTTGTTTACCTCCAACTGGTAACGATCCATAACTTTCAACTATTAAAAGACTGTAAACTTAAAGTTTATTATTATTATTTTATTCAATTACTCGTTTACTTATATTTTATTCTTATTTATTTATTTTCAAAATTTGAGTTCTTTTGAGGAGTTATTTGGGTGGTTGGAATAATAGGGACAGTTTTCTGTGGTTTACTGCTTTTTTATGATGTATGCTTCTATACCGTCATTGAAAATGCAAATAAAAAAGATTTGAAATAAGTTGTAAGAACCTGTGTGAGCAAAGCCAGTCAGGTTTAGTCCGGTGTGAAAACATTAACTAGTGTTTTCAGGACAGGGGAAATCCTCTCCGGGTCAAAGTGACACAAAAAAACGCAACAATGTGAAGAAATGGACCGTTAGTGTAAAGTGTTGCAGCTGTAACTGTATCATGTCTGTTACTGTGTGACACCGCGTGTAGAATCCTTGAAAATCATTAGAAATGTGTGTCAACACGTCATAAATAGAACGCAGCAGCAGTCTTCTGTCGTGTAGACAGCATCACTGATTATAATGAGTTCTATATGTCTATAGCTCTGTCTAGACACGGTGTAATGCTTCTTTCTGATCAGATATGATTGTTTGATAGCTGTCTGTGTGTGTGTGCAGTGTGGCGCCGCTCAGCGCGCTGCGGGACGGGTGTTTCTGACGCGGCTCGGGAGTGTCCTGCAGGTGTCCTCCTCTCCTCCAGAGCAGACGCAGCTCTATGCAAACACACACATGCTGCTAAACCAGTCGGGCTGGAACTCAACAACTTGAAACGGTTTGTACGATTGCTTGAAGTTGGAATATGATTTCAAAAGTTTTAACCAAATTTCAACAGGTTTTTAACTATTCACAGGTATGAAAGACTTTAATGTGAATATGTTTATATGATTAATAGTGCTTTTTAATAACTTCTCACACTCTTAATCACTGATCTGTATGGACCAATTATTGCACCATTTGTAAACGTATTATTGTTTTGGTTATAATTGTTCTTGTTGTATTAATTTGATGTTGCACTTTCACTGTTAATGTTTATTTTATCGTTGCAGGATGATTTTTAAAGGCCACAGGTGTAGCACTATTTATTTGAAAGTTATCTTCTCATCTTGTTTTTTTTTTTTATTATGTAAAATATATTTAAAAGAGCGTTCTTCATGTTTGCACATTGTTTCTGTAAATGCGCCACAGTTTTCTTCTTAAATATTTCTGTGACTGATATTTTAATGGGTGTGTCCGTATTTAAAGTCCAAATAAAGTTTTGTTTGTTTTTTTATGATTGTGTGCTGCTGATAGCTTTATTTCTGTTCTGGGAATCCAAACATCAGACCGCTTTACTCCTATAGTCTCAGTGTTGGGGTTACGCACATCATGTAATCAGATCACTTTGTTCAAGTAACTAGTGAAGTAATGCATTATTTTTTTCATTTACAGCTCTCCTGTCCTCATGTTGAGAGGAATCAGGAGTGTGTGAGTGTGTGAGTGTGTGAGTGTGTGTGTGTGTGAGAGTGTGTGAGAGTGTGTGAGTGTGTGTGAGTGTGTGAGAGTGTGTGAGAGTGAGTGTGAGTGAGTGTGTGAGAGTGTGTGAGAGTGTGTGAGAGTGTGTGAGAGTGTGTGTGTGAGTGTGTGAGTGAGTGTGTGTGAGTGAGTGTGTGAGAGTGTGTGAGTGTGTGTGAGTGTGAGAGTGTGTGAGAGTGTGTGAGTGTGTGAGTGTGTGTGTGAGAGTGTGTGAG